>NW_025225096.1:177061-178617 GCF_018294505.1 Triticum aestivum | reverse complement strand
CTTCCGCTGTCCACCACCCATCCATCAATTTCCACCACGTGCTACCCACCATTCATTGTCATAATAATAGTTGAGATCGTTCACATCTTCACTTGATCGAATCTGCATCTTATCTAGTTTATCTTGGAAAGAGGGAGAAAAAGAAGATAAAGCAAAAAAAAGAGAGAAAAAAGGAAAGAAAAAAAAAGAAAAAGAGGGAGAAGAAAAAGAAAAAAAAGGCGTGAGAAAAAAAAAAGAGAGAAAAAAAAATTGGCTCTATCTAGAATCAATCTCGTACCTGAATTCGGATTGGAATCTATTTTGCGCACTGTTCAGTAAAACAGGTGTATCTTCCTCATACGAAGTCAGTTTTGGCTCCGTGAGTACTCAAATTGAAGATAGCGACGAGCCGCATCTAAATAGTTGCAGAAGCTGGTTCCATATTTGACACCTCAAAATCGGCTTCTAAATAGGTCTTTTTGCCCTCCGAAGTTCGTGAACACAACTTGTTCCAATTTTTCAGGCCAGTTTTAGAATTCTTTGACTCCTCATATCAACTCGGAATGGAGTGATTCTTTTTGCATTGGAAAGCTTGAGTTAGTAGCATTCTTTGAAAGAATTTATCAGAAAATTGTCTCAAACTTTTCAAGAGGAAAGTTGGAGAGAGAGTTGTTGTATATCCTGCTTGGCAGTTGTTTTTCATCATTATCTTCACTGCCGTTGTGATCTTCACTTATATCTTGCTGTCAAGAGCTACTTAGTATCCTTCATTGATGCTAGTTGTGCTACGCCGTGACCTCATTAGTGTTCTAGGCTCGCGTCTCTAGTCCGGTCTAGCCTAGGACCAGCACAGTACCGTCGTTGAGCGTTTATTCAACATTGCATCTTTGAATTGATTATTGCTAATCTTTTGCTACCATATATAGCCAACCCAGCTCCACATATTTCTACACCGTGTATACGTACGCTCCCCTGCCAATCGCTTTACTCAATATTCGGAGTTACTTGACACCGCTGGTTGCCGATCACCGCCTGCTGCATGGTAAGAACTTGTAAGACATTGATATTTGCTTTACTGTGAGCGTTTTACCACCACATCCTAGTAGTTATAGGAACATTATTTTTAGGTTTTGTTTCTTTTTCTACTAATCATGACAGGATCCAGAGTCAATTCATGGGCTTTGTCGATCGCGGGAGACGTGCCACCACCTTTGCAAATACCACAACCGTCACGAGAGGTGCACAAACATCCAAATGCACATGATCAGGTTAATGTATCTATACCACCATTTAATGGCCGTTTTAAACCTGCTTTATATATTGAATGGGAGTTTGACATAAAAAATATATTTGCTTCCCATAATTTCAATGAACATAAAAAGGTTAAGGTTGCGGTTGGTTCTTTCACTGGTTATGCTTTGGTTTGGTGGAGTGAATATTGTCGGTTACACCCTGATTATATACCTACTACTTGGGATGATTTGAAACTTGCCATGCGACATACTTTCGTCCCTGCTTATTATACTCGTGACATGATTAAGAAGTTGCAACACTTAAAACAAGGTAGTGAAACTGTA
>NW_025225096.1:173503-175901 GCF_018294505.1 Triticum aestivum | reverse complement strand
TGCATATATGCATATTTGTCAGGTGATTTCTAGTGCAAACTATTCAATAATCTATTTGTGTTATCCAGAACAAAAATACTTCACACACTTTTGTGTTTTGTCTAATTGCAGGTGTATGGGACATTTATACAATCCACATATGAAGATAAGGAAGAAAGAGATGTTTATTTGCTGTCCTAAAAGTTCTCTCACGTCACTTTTGGCCCAAGAGAAGATAGAGTCCAAGTCTCTCACGTTCTGGATTCAGATTCGGACTGCACAGACATACCTGACTCAAAACGCACACATGTTTTTCATACGGACTCCGAATTGGGTGATTCTTTTTTTGTTGGAAACTAGATTTCGTGCACTTTCCAACCCAATTGGAATCACCTTCAAATTCGTCCGGAGCGTTGAGTTGTGGACGAAACAATCTGCTGCTGCAGCAGAATCCAAGTCAAACTACAAGTCCAAAGGTGTTACATCACCTCCACTTGGGCCCATTGGCCTTGTACGACCTAGATTTAGTTTTAGGCTGCCTTGGGACGTCCTCCCACCTCCTTGGCCGCCACCCCTTGCTCCTATATAAGTAGATCCATCTAGTAGCTTTTCCTGGGGATTTGTTTAGTTAAAAGTTAGCTATTGCAACTTCGTGTACTTCGTTTGTGTCCAACGACCAGACCAAGACCGCTTCCGGATCCCCACCATTATCAATACCTCATATATATTTGCAATATTCAGATTGCTTTACCATATTCTTGCTCGTTCTTCGATTGCTTGCAGGAATAGACCTTCGTGGTCAGGCTGACCGTGCTTCCGGCATCGTCAGTAACCTCAGGAGATTGGTTTAGCGATTGCTAAGGCGCAACGTCGTGCACGTTTGTAGTCGGATCGTCAAAGTCGTCTCCACCAAATCGATAGTTATCATCTCATCGAAAGATCGGGACACCCTCGCCTCTATCAACGATGGATTTGTGTTTCGTGCTAACAAGCGATGCATTCCAGCTAGCTCCATTCGTCTTTTGTTGTTGCAGGAGGCGCATGGAGGAGGATTAATGGGACACTTTGGCGTGAAGAAGACGGAGGACGTACTTGCTACACATTTCTTTTGGCCAAAGATGAGACGGGATGTTGAGCGTTTTATTGCTCGCTGCACTACATGTCAAAAAGCTAAGTCACGACTCAATCCTCATGGTTTATATATGCCTTTGCCTGTACCTAGTGTTCCTTGGGAGGATATATCTATGGACTTTGTTTTAGGTTTACCTCGAACAAAGAAGGGGAGGGAGAGCATATTTGTTGTCGTGGATAGATTCTCAAAAATGGCACACTTTATACCATGTCATAAAAGCGATGATGCTGTTAATGTTGCTGATTTGTTCTTTCGTGAAATTATTCGCTTGCATGGTGTGCCAAATACTATTGTTTCAGATCGTGATACTAAATTTCTTAGCCACTTTTGGAGATGTTTATGGGCTAAGTTGGGGACTAAACTGCTTTTTAGTACTACTTGTCACCCCCAAACTGATGGACAAACTGAAGTAGTCAATAGAACGTTGTCTACTATGCTTAGGGCTGTTTTGAAGAATAATAAGAAAATGTGGGAGGAATGCTTGCCTCATATTGAATTTTCTTATAATCGTTCATTGCATTCTACTACTAAGATGTGCCCTTTTGAAGTTGTGTATGGTTTCCTACCTCGTGCACCTATTGATTTGTTGCCTCTTCCATCCTCGGAGAAGGTTACTTTTGATGCTAAACAACGTGCTGAATTGATTTAAAAAATGCATGAGTTAACTAAGGAAAACATTGAGCGTATGAATGCTAAATATAAACTTGCTGGAGATAAGGGTAGAAAACATGTTGTGTTTGCACCTGGAGATCTTGTTTGGTTACATTTGCGTAAGGATAGATTTCCTGATTTGCACAAATCAAAGTTAATGCCACGTGCTGATGGTCCCTTTAAGGTGTTAGAGAAAATAAATGATAATGCATATAAACTTGAGCTGCCTGCAGATTTTGGGGTTAGTCCCACTTTTAACATTGCAGATTTGAAGCCTTATTTGGGTGAGGAAGATGAACTTCCGTCGAGGACGACTTCATTTCAAGAAGGGAAGGATGATGAGGACATCAATACAATTGTTACACCCACAGCCCCTGCTGCTATACATACTGGACCAATTACTAGAGCTCGTGCACGCCAACTAAATTACCAGGTACTTTCGTTTCTTGGTAATGATTCTAATGTTCATGAGAATATGATGCTGCCTAAATTGGATACATTTGTTTTGCTTACAAATGAAGGGCCTAGCTTGGAGAAGGATGAACATTGGAGCAAGAACAAGCATGGAGATGATGGCATGCGCAAGGGGAACAAGAACGGAGTTACAAGTGATGATTTCAGGACTTTGAAGCCACC
>NW_025225096.1:131745-172829 GCF_018294505.1 Triticum aestivum | reverse complement strand
CTAACGTGTCCCGTCTTTCGATGAGATGATCGCACGTTAGCAGTCGACTTTGACGATCCGACTACGAACGTGCGAGGACGTCGCGCCTTAGCAATCGCTAAACCAACTCCGAGAGGTTATTGACCACGCCGGAGCATGATCAACCTGACCACGAGGGACTGTTTCCTGCGAGCAAACGAAGAACAAGCAAGAAACTGAGATTGCAATCTGGATATTGCGAATATAAGATGAAAACTTTATTGATCAAGGTGGGGTTCTGTGACGCCTTTGTCTGGCCGTTAAACACAAACGAAGTACGCGAAGTTGCAGCTATGGCGAACTTTAATCTAAACAAAACCCAAAGTCTAAACGATGCCCTAAGGGCTGTATATATGGAGGAAGAGGGGGGAATTTCGTGACCCTTGGTGGAGGGGTTCGAAATCAACCCTATCTCTTGTTTCCCCACACATACGGACTCTAAAAATAGCCTATACTTATGTATTTCGAAATTACATGGGCCTGGCCCAATAATAAGGTGACGCAGCACCTATAATAGCCTCGGGACGAAATTTATGAAGTGGCATCTTGTATATTTCATCCAAGGCTTCATGCACCCATTATGGTGGCTTCAAAGTCCTGAAATCATCACTTGTAACTCCGTTCTTGTTCCCCTTGCGCATGTGATGAGGACATGACTACCTTGGATATGACCAAAAATATTGCATATATGCATATTTGTCAGGTGATTTCTAGTGCAAACTATTCAATAATCTATTTATGTTATCCAGAACAAAAATACTTCACACACTTTTGTGTTTTGTCTAATTGCAGGTGTATGGGACATTTGTACAATCCACATATGAAGATAAGGAAGAAAGAGATGTTTATTTGCTGTCCAAAAAGTTCTCTCACGTCACTTTTGGCCCAAGAGAAGATAGAGTCCAAGTCTCTCACGTTCTGGATTCAGATTCGGACTGCATAGACATACCTGACTCAAAACGCACACAAGTTTTTCATACAACCACATCCGTTGTTGTCAGGACTACATCACCTCCACCATGTGACACATCGCCCCCGAGAGTGGCTACATCATCTGAGTTGATCATAAGAGGTAATGACAAAGGTACTGATCTGCCATCTCTACATGAGAATGATGAATGCCTTGTCAATTTGAATGCACCATCTGATGAGCTACCCACTACTTTGATCACACCACCTATTTTAGAGGACTACGTTGATAATTTGACTTTGCCATGTGATCAAACAACTGAAATACCAACAATTTTGAGTGCACCCATTGAATTAACTATTGATGCAAAAGAACCAATGTTTAATCATTTTGATATGACCTCTAATCTTGGTGATGATTCTGTGTTGAATGACTTATTGCATGTTTGCTTATTTAAGCATGTTGTAGCATGTAAATTTGATGCAAGTAAGGTTTATTCACCAATGTTGGGATGGTTTAATGATGAACATTGTCAATCTTTTGAAATGAATAAGAGCTTCACTTATATGTGCAAACTGAGTTGCAATATTTTCATTCCTTCTACTTCTTGTGCTAATTTTTTGGCTTTAGATTTTATGAACTATGCAAGTTACTCATCTATTCATGTGTCATATATGCAAAAATCAAGGAAAGTAAAAATGGATGACATATACATATACAACATGTACCCTTGTCTCTTTTGTTAGCCACATTTCAGATTAAGCAACGCCGAGGACGGCTTTATTTTCAAGAAGGGGAGGATGATCAGGACATGACTACCTTGGATATGACCAAAAATATTGCATATATGGATATTTGTCAGGTGATTTCTAGTGCAAACTATTCAATAATCTATTTATGTTATCCAGAACAAAAATACTTCACACAATTTTGTGTTTTGTCTAATTGCAGGTGTATGGGACATTTGTACAATCCACATATGAAGATAAGGAAGAAAGAGATGTTTATTTGATGTCCAAAAAGTTCTCTCACGTCACTTTTGGCCCAAGAGAAGATAGAGTCCAAGTCTCTCACGTTCTGGATTCAGATTCGGACTGCACAGACATACCTGACTCAAAACACACCCAAGTTTTTCATACGGACTCCGAATTGGGTGATTCTTTTTTTGTTGGAAACTAGATTTCGTGCACTTTCCAACCCAATTGGAATCACCTTCAAATTCGTCCGGAGCGTTGAGTTGTGGACGAAACAATCTGATGCTGCAGCAGAATCCGAGTCAAACTACAAGGCCAAAGGTGTTACATCACCTCCACTTGGGCCCATTGGCCTTGTACGACCTAGATTTAGTTTTAGGCTGCCTTGGGACGTCCTCCCAACTCCTTGGCCGCCACCCCTTGCTCCTATATAAGTAGATCCATCTAGTAGCTTTTCCTTGGGATTTGTTTAGTTAAAAGTTAGCCAATGCAACTTCGTGTACTTCGTTTGTGTCCAACGACCAGACCAAGACCGCTTACGGATCCCCACCATTATCAAATACTTCATATATATTCGCAATATTTAGATTGTTTTATCATATTCTTGCTCGTTCTTCGATTGCTTGCAGGAATAGACCTTCGTGGTCAGGTTGATCGTGCTCCAGCGTGGTCAATAACCTCTCGGAGTTGGTTTAGCGATTGCTAAGGCGCAACGTCGTGCACGTTTGTAGTCGGATGGTCAAAGTCGTCTCCACCAAATCGATAGTTATCATCTCATCGAAAGATCGGGACACCCTCGCCTCTATCAGCATGCCATCATCTCCATGCTTGTTCTTAATCCAATGTTCATCCTTCTCCAAGCTAGGCCCTTCATTTGGCAGCAAAACAAATGTATCCAATTTAGGCAGCATCATATTCTCATGAACATTAGAATCATTACCAAGAAACGAAAGTACCTGGTAATTAAGTTGGCGTGCGCGAGCTCTAGTAATTGGTCCAGTATGTATAGCAGCAGGGGCTGTGGGTGTAACAATTGTATTGATGTCCTCATCATCCTCCCCTTCTTGAAATAAAGTCGTCCTCGACGGAAGTTCATCTTCCTCACCCAAATAAGGCTTCAAATCTGCAATGTTAAAAGTGGGACTAACCCTAAAATCTGCAGGCAGCTCAAGTTTATATGCATTATCATTTATTTTCTCTAACACCTTAAAGGGACCATCAACACGTGGCATTAACTTTGATTTGCGCAAAGCCGGAAATCTATCCTTACGCAAATGTAACCAAACAAGATCTCCAGGTGTAAACACAACATGTTTTCTACCCTTATCTCCAGCAAGTTTATATTTAGCATTCATACGCTCAATGTTTTCCTTAGTTAACTCATGCATTTTTAAAATCAATTCAGCACGTTGTTTAGCATCAAAATTAACCTTCTCCGAAGATGGAAGAGGCAACAAATCAATAGGTGCACGAGGTAGGAAACCATACACAACTTCAAAAGGGCACATCTTAGTAGTAGAATGCAATGAACGATTATAAGCAAATTCAATATGAGGCAAGCATTCCTCCCACATTTTCTTATTATTCTTCAAAACAGCCCTAAGCATAGTAGACAACGTTCTATTGACTACTTCAGTTTGTCCATCAGTTTGGGGATGACAAGTAGTACTAAAAAGCAGTTTAGTTCCCAACTTAGCCCATAAACATCTCCAAAAGTGGCTAAGAAATTTAGTATCACGATCTGAAACAATAGTATTTGGCACACCATGCAAGCGAATAATTTCACGAAAGAACAAATCAGCAACATTAACAGCATCATCGCTTTTATGACATGGTATAAAGTGTGCCATTTTCGAGAATCTATCCACGACAACAAATATGCTATCCCTCCCCTTCTTTGTTCGAGGTAAACCTAAAACAAAGTCCATAGATATATCCTCCCAAGGAACACTAGGTACAGGCAAAGGCATATATAAACCATGAGGATTGAGTCGTGACTTAGCTTTTTGACATGTAGTGCAGCGAGCAATAAAACGCTCAACATCCCGTCTCATCTTTGGCCAAAAGAAATGTGTAGCAAGTACGTCCTGCGTCTTCTTCACGCCAAAGTGTCCCATTAATCCTCCTCCATGCGCCTCCTGCAACAACAAAAGACGAACGGAGCTAGCTGGAATGCATAGCTTGTTAGCACGAAACACAAATCCATCGTTAACGACGAACTTGTTCCACATTCTTCCTTCTTTACAATTCTGCATTACATCTTTAAAATCAGCATCATGCACATATTGATCTTTGATGGTCTCCAAACCAAATATTTTGAAGTCAAGTTGTGAAAGCATAGTATAGCGGCGAGACAATGCATAAGCAATAACATTTTCTTTTCCCTTCTTGTGTTTAATGACATCAGGAAAAGTCTCAATGAATTCAACCCATTTAGCATGTCTACGATTCAGTTTAGCTTGACTTTTAATATGTTTCAAAGATTCATGATCAGAATGTATAACAAATTCTTTGGGCCATAAATAATGTTGCCATGTTTCTAAAGTCCGAACAAGAGCATATAATTCTTTATCATAAGTAGAATAATTCAGACTAGGCCCACTCAATTTTTCAGAAAAGTATGCAACAGGTTTACCATCTTGTAATAACACACCGCCTAATCCAATTCCACTAGCATCACATTCAAGCTCAAAAGTCTTATTAAAATCAGGAAGTTGGAGTAAAGGAGCATGTGTCAACTTATCTTTCAATACCAAGAAGGCTTCTTCCTGTGCGGTACCCCAAAGAAAAGGCACATCTTTCTTTGTAAGCTCATTGAGAGGTGCAGCAATGGTGCTGAAATCTCTCACAAAACGCCTATAGAATCCAGCGAGGCCAAGAAAACTCCTCACTTGTGTGACCGTTTTGGGTTGCGGCCAACTCTCAATGAGCGGTAATCCCAATGGCACGTCTTGTGGAAAGACGTCAGCGAACTCCTGCAAAATGTTAGTGACAGCAGGAGGCAAAGAGGAAGGCACGTCCTCGAATGAAAATAATGCCTCTTTGCACACAAAAGCATAGCAAACAGATTTGCTGAAATCTAGCTCATCAATATCAGATTTGGTGGCAAATAAACATGCACTTTTCAATTTAATTTCAGAAGCAACACTAGATGGTTTATTATTAGGCTTCATTTGTTGCTCAAATTCTTTTGCCACAATCTGATTTTCACTCTTATTCGTCTCCTGTTTTGCTTTATTAGCTCTATTAATATCATCTTTCAAAATGGAATCAGGAGTCATAGGAAGCAAAGTAATATTTTTATCCTTATGAACAAGAGTATAGTGATTGTTTCTACCATGGTGTACAGAATTTTTATCAAATTGCCATGGTCTACCAAGTAATAAGGAACATGCTTGCATAGGTACCACATCACAATCAACATAATCAGCATATGTAGAGATACTAAAATGCACACGAACAGTACGTGCTACCTTAACCTTGCCGCTGTTGTTGAACCATTGGATGTAGTAAGGATGTGGATGTGGTCTTGTGGTGAAAGAAAGCTTCTCCACCATCTCCATGCTAGCCAAGTTGTTGCAGCTCCCTCCATCTATGATGACGCGCACAAAACGTTCTTTCACAACTCCCTTGGTATGGAACAAATTGTGCCTCTGATTTTGCTCAGCTTGTGTGACCTGCACACTCAAAACACGTTGAGCAACTAAATATTCATACCTGTCAGCGTCTTCAGGAGCCATGTATTGCGTCTCATGATCAGAATCATATCCACCATGTTCTTCACGTGTAATAAGAGCCAAAGTCTCCTCATCATAGTCACTAGCGGACTCATATCCACCATCCGCGGTAGCAATCATCACACGCGGAGATTTGCATTCTCTCGCATAATGACCTCCTCCCTTACAACGACTACAAATAATATCACTTGTGTGCCCTGTTGATGCCGTGGAAGACGCAGAACTCTATGCAGGCCCAGCAGGTGCGCTCTTGGCAGACAATGGTGGTTGTGCCTGTTTTCTTGTATCACGACTGGAGGAGACACCTGATTGAGGTGCTGGTGCAGTTGAAGT
The DNA here is from genome assembly GCF_018294505.1 of Triticum aestivum. Classification (NCBI taxonomy): domain Eukaryota; kingdom Viridiplantae; phylum Streptophyta; class Magnoliopsida; order Poales; family Poaceae; genus Triticum; species Triticum aestivum. Next base: position 166,857 of record NW_025225096.1, on the reverse strand, counting down.
AGAAGATGCACGCAGTGTCCATGATGAAGGTCGGCCTGTAGAAAAGTTAGTTCGCGCCAATGCTTGTCGATCCTGCACTTCACGTTCAGCTTTACAAGCAAGATGGAATAAACGAGTGATATTAGTATACTCATTATAGTCTAGAATGGTCTGAATCTCTCTATTTAATCCACCCAGAAAACGTGCAAGCATAGCTTCATTCTCCTCAACAATACCACATCTAATCATGCCAGTTTGTAATTCCTGATAATATTCTTCTACAGATTTTTTTCCTTCTCTTAAGCGCTGTAATTTCTGAAGCAATTCACGTTGATAATATGGTGGAACCCAACGAGTACGCATAGGAGTTTTCAAAGCAGCCCAAGTAGTTGGAATATGATATAATCTACAATGTTCAGACCACCATACACATGCAAAACTAGTGAAAGCACAAACAGCAGCGGCAACCCGTCTCTCCTCGGGATATTGTAAACATGTAAATCGTTGTTCAGTTTCTAACTCCCAAGTAAGATATATATCAGGAACATATCTACCCTCGAAAGGTGGAATATTCAATTTCAGTTTAGGAAGATGGTCATGATCTCGTACCTGAGGGAAAGCCCTACCATTGGGATTATTTGCATGTGGACGACCTGGTGGTTGTGGTGCAGGTGGTTGCACGTAGTTCTGATTTTGAGCAACCTCATCCTCGTAATCTCCCACATAATCATCCTCCTCCGCATCAGCAGCAGGAGCCACAGAAGTATCAACAGCAGCACCAACAGTTTGGCCAAACACAAGAGGAACACGGCTCGCTCGGCGGAGATCTGTTTTGCGACGTGGAGGTAGTCGTTGTTGTTGTTGTTGTTGGAGAGGTGCGTTAGGTGCAGCGGGTGGTGGTGGTGGAAGACGCGCGAGCAATTCATTAAACTTGTTATCGAGCTTTGTTTCGAACATCTTCTCCATGCCATCTATCTTCTCCATGGCCTCTTCAAATCTGTTTAGCACATATTGCACCTGTCCACTCATCATTTGCTGAAATTTATCATGCAAATCCTTATTCGTCATGTTCTCCCAGTCAGTCTCGTCGGCTTGTGATCCTGGCATGGTTAGCAGCAATAGAAACACACAAGAATATGATCCTACAGACTACTAACAAGAGGTGGTGGTGGGTGTCACAAATCCATCAAGCAAATCTCAAATTCTTACCAGTTCTTACCCAGCAGCAGGCGGTGATCGGCAACCGTTGTAGTCAAAAACTCTCAAAGCTTGGATAGAGCGATTACTAGGGAGAGTCAAACGCACGATGTAGATGTATGTGGAGCTGGGAAGGCTTATAATATGGTAGCAAAAAGGGTCAGCAATAATCAATTCAGAGATGCAAAGTTGAATAAATGCTCAACGACGGTACTGTGCTGGTCCTAGGCTAGACTGTGCTAGAGACGCGAGCCTAGAACACCAACAAAATCACGGCGCGGCATGTAAACAAGGGAAAAAGTGCACTCTGGATTTTTTTTTCGCTCTTTTTTTTTGCGCTGTTTTTTTTGTGCTGCTTTTTTTTTGCGAAAAATCACTATAATGGCGAGTGTCTCAAAACTCTTCCTAGGTCAAACTGACAGGATGGGCACGAAATTTTATCGACCAATTTTTTTTTCGACTGCCCGGACCCAAAAACTGGAAACGGGTCAAAAAAAACTTCCTATAACGGCACCTGTCTCAAAACACTCAGAAACACCTAAAAATAGGATAGCCAGAAATTTTATCGAAAAATGCATTTTCGAAAATTTTTGGGCCTAAACGGAGGGTGGTTTCCAGACTCCTTTTTTTTCCGAAACCTACTCCGGCAAGGAAACACGAATCGGAATCTAGATGGATCTCGAAAACAAACCTAATATGATAAGAATTCGGATTGGTGGTGGATATATGGTGGTAGATGGCAGCGGTGGTGGTATATGACAGCGGTGGTGGTATATGGATACGGATTCGAAGCGGTGGCGGATAAGCGGTGGTGGTAGATGGTAGGGGCGATGATGATGGTGCGGCGGCGGCGTGACAACTTATGACCAGAACTCGAAACTCTAAAAGACTAGACTCTAAGACCAGCAACTAGACACGACGATGCAACCGCAAATTCAACAAAGCAAAACCCTAAAAAGATTATGCAAAGGTACAGATTGGTTCGGATATGATGAACTAACCCTAATTTTTTTCGTGGCTTTTTTGTGGACTGTAGGTATGAAGAACAGACTCGATCTAAACTACGAAAAACTGTAAAATCTCACCGAGCAACCTGGAAATCTGATACCACTTGATAGAGGCAAAGGTGTCCCGTCTTTCGATGAGATGATGGATATCGTTTGATGAGGACATCAATACAATTGTTACACCCACATCCCCTGCTGCTATAAATACTAGACCAATTACTAGAGCTCGCGCACGCCAACTAAATTACCAGGTACTTTCGTTTCTTGGTAATGATTCTAATGTTCATGAGAATATGATGCTGCCTAAATTGGATACATTTGTTTTGCTTACAAATGAAGGGCCTAGCTTGGAGAAGGATGAACATTGGAGCAAGAACAAGCATGGAGATGATGGCATGCGCAAGGGGAACAAGAACGGAGTTACAAGTGATGATTTCAGGACTTTGAAGCCACCATAATGGGTGCATGAAGCCTTGGACGAAATATACAAGATGCCACTTCATAAATTTCGTCCCGAGGCTATTTTTGGTGCTGCGTCACCTTATTATTGGGCCAGGCCCATGTAATTTCGAAATACATAAGTATAGGCTATTTTTAGAGTCCGTATGTGTGGGGAAACAAGAGATAGGGTTGATTTCGGACCCCTCCACCAAGGGCCACGAAATTCCCCCCTCTTCCTCCATATATACAGCCCTTAGGGCATCGTTTAGACTTTGGGTTTTGTTTAGATTAAAAGTTCGCCATAGCTGCAACTTCGCGTACTTCGTTTGTGTTCAACGACCAGACAAAGGCGTCACAGAACCCCACCTTGATCAATAAAGCTTTCATCTTATATTCGCAATATCCAGATTGCAATCTCAGTTTCTTGCTTGTTCTTCGTTTGCTCGCAGGAAACAGACCCTCGTGGTCAGGTTGATCGTGCTCCGGCGTGGTCAATAACCTCTTGGAGTTGGTTTAGCGATTGCTAAGACGCGATGTCCTCGCACGTTCGTAGTCGGATCGTCAAAGTCGACTGCCACCAAAGCGATATCCATCATCTCATGAAAGACGGGACACCTTTGCCTCTATCAAGTGGTATCAGATTTCCAGGTTGCTCGGTGAGATTTTACAGTTTTTCGTTGTTTAGATCGAGTCTGTTCTTCATACCTACAGTCCACGAAAAAGCCACAAAAAAATTAGGGTTAGTTCATCATATCCGAACCAATCTGAGCCTTTGCATAATCTTTTTAGGGTTTTGCTTTGTTGAATTTGCGGTTGCATCGTCGGTCTAGTTGCTGGTCTTAGAGTCTAGTCTTTTAGAGTTTCGAGTTCTGGTCATAAGTTGTCACGCCGCCGCCGCACCATCATCATCGCCCCTGCCATCTACCACCACCGCTCTGAATTCGTATCCATATACCACCACCAATCCGTGCCCATATACCACCACCGATCCATATCCATATACTACCACCGCTACCACCACCGCTGCCATATACCACCACCATATATCCACCACCAATCCGAGTTCCTTGCTTATTAGGTTTGTTTTCGGGATCCATCTAGATTCCGACTCCAGTTTCCTTGCCGGAGTAGGTTTCAAAAAAAAAAGAGTCGGGAAACCACGCTCCGTTTAGGCCCAAAATTTTTCGAAAACGCATTTTTTGAAAAAATTTCTGGCTATCCTATTTTTAGGTGTTTCTGAGTGTTTTGAGACAGGTGCTATTATAGGAAGTTTTTTTTGACCCGTTTCTAGTTTTTGGGTCCGGGCAGTCGAAAAAAAAAATCGAAAAAAAATTTCGTGCCCATCCTGTCAGTTTGACCTAGGAAGAGTTTTGAGACACTCGCCACTATAGTGATTTTTCGCAAAAAAAAAGCAGCGCAAAAAAAAAGAGCGCAAAAACAAGAGCGAATTTTTTTTCAGAGTGTGCTTTTCCCTTATTTACGTGCCGCGCCGTGATTTTGTTGGTGTTCTAGGCTCGCGTCTCTAGCACAGTCTAGCCTAGGACCAGCACAGTACCGTCGTTGAGCGTTTATTCAACTTTGCATCTCTAAATTGATTATTGCTGACCCTTTTTGCTACCATATTATATGCCTTCCCAGCTCCACATACATCTACGTCGTGTGTTTGACTCTCCCTGGTAATCGCTCTATCCAAGCTTTGAGAGTTTTTGACTACAACGGTTGCCGATCACCGCCTGCTGCTGGGTAAGAACTGGTAAGAATTTGGGATTTGCTTGACGGATTTGTGATACACCACCACCACTTCTTAGTAGTCTGTAGGATCATATTCTTGTGTGTTTCTATTGCTGCTAACCATGCCAGGATCACAAGCCAACGAGATTGACTGGGAGAACTTATCGAACAAGGAGCTTCATGATAAGTTTCAGCAAATGATGACTGAACAGGTGCAAGATGTGCTGAATAATTTTGAAGAGGCCATGGAAAAGATTACTGGCCTTGAGAAGACGTTCGAAACAAAGCTCGATAACAGATTTAATGAACTGCTTGCGCGTCTTCCACCACCGGCTGCACCTGTCGCACCTCTGCAACAACAACAACTACGCCCCCTTCCGAATCAGTATAGACGAGCACAGCGTGTTCCTATTGAGCCAGGACAAAATACTAGTGGCACTGCTACTGCTGTTGGTGCTTCTTTGGCTCCTGCTACTGCTGCTGCTGGTACCCAGGAGGATGATGATTATGTGGGAGATTATGAGGATGAGGTTGATCAAAATCCGAACTACGTGCAGCCACCAGCACCACCACCACCAGGTCGACCTCAGGTATATATTCGTAATGGTAGGCCTGCACCACCACCTCAGGTACGAGATGATGTCCATATTCCTAAACTGAAATTGAATATTCCACCATTTGAGGGTAGATATGTTCCTGATATATATCTTACTTGGGAGTTAGAAACTGAACAACGATTTACATGTTTACAATATCCTGAGGAGAGACGAGTTGCTGCTGCTGTTTGTGCTTTCACTAGTTTTGCATGTGTATGGTGGTCTGAACATTGTAGATTATATCCTATTCCAACTACTTGGGCTGCTTTGAAAACCGCTATGCGTACGCGTTGGGTTCCACCATATTATCAACGTGAATTGCTTCAAAAATTGCAGCGTTTAAGACAAGGATAAAATTCTGTAGAAGAATATTATCAGGAATTACAAACTGGCATGATTAGATGTGGTATTGTTGAGGAGAATGAAGCTATGCTTGCACGTTTTCTGGGTGGATTAAATAGAGAGATTCAGACCATTCTAGACTATAAGGAGTATACTAATATCACTCATTTATTCCATCTTGCTTGTAAAGCTGAACGTGAAGTGCAGGATCGACAAGCATTGGGGCGAACTAACTTTTCTGCAGGCCGACCTTCATCATGGACACCACGTGCATCTTCTACTTCAACTGCACCAGCACCTCCATCCGGTGCCACCTCCAGCCGTGATACAAGAAAACAGGCACAACCACCATTATCTGCCAAGAGCGCACCTGCGGGGCCTGCACAGCGTTCTTCTTCTTCCATGGCATCAACAGGGCACACAAGTGATATTATTTGTCGTCGTTGTAAGGGAGGAGGTCATTATGCGAGAGAATGCAAATCTCCGCGTGTGATGATTGCTACCGCGGATGGTGGATATGAGTCCGCTAGTGACTATGATGAGGAGACTTTGGCTCTTATTACACGTGAAGAACATGGTGGAGATGATTCTGATCATGAGATGCAATACATGGCTCCTGAAGACGCTGACAGGTATGAATGTTTAGTTGCTCAACGTGTTTTGAGTGTGCAGATCACACAAGCTGAGCAAAATCAGAGGCACAATTTGTTCCATACCAAGGGAGTTGTGAAGGAACGTTCTGTGCGCGTCATCATAGACGGAGGGAGCTGCAACAACTTGGCTAGCATGGAGATGGTCGAGAAGCTTTCTCTCACCACAAGACCACATCCACATCCTTACTACATCCAATGGTTCAACAACAACGGCAAGGTTAAGGTAACACGTACTGTTCGTGTGCATTTTAGTATATCTACATATGCTGATTATGTTGATTGTGATGTGGTACCTATGCAAGCATGTTCCTTATTACTTGGTAGACCATGGCAATTTGATAAAAATTCTGTACACCATGGTAGAAACAATCACTATACTCTTGTTCATAAGGATAAAAATATTACTTTGCTTCCTATGACTCCTGATTCCATTTTGAAAGATGATATTAATAGAGCTAATAAAGCAAAACAGGAGACGAATAAGAGTGAAAATCAGATTGTGGCAAAAGAATTTGAGCAACAAATGAAGTCTAATAGTAAACCATCTAGTGTTGCTTCTGAAATTAAATTGAAAAGTGCATGTTTATTTGCCACCAAATCTGATATTGATGAACTAGATTTCAGCAAATCTGTTTGCTATGCCTTTTGTTTGGGGTACCGCACAGGAAGAAGCCTTCACGGTATTGAAAGATAAGTTGACACATGCTCCTTTACTCCAACTTCCTGATTTTAATAAGACTTTTGAGCTTGAATGTGATGCTAGTGGAATTGGATTAGGAGGTGTGTTATTACAAGATGGCAAACCTGTTGCATACTTTTCTGAAAAATTGAGTGGGCCTAGTCTGAATTATTCTACTTATGATAAAGAATTATATGCTCTTGTTCGGACTTTAGAAACATGGCAACATTATTTATGGCCCAAAGAATTTGTTATACATTCTGATCATGAATCTTTGAAACATATTAAAAGTCAAGCTAAACTGAATCGTAGACATGCTAAATGGGTTGAATTCATTGAGACTTTCCCTTATGTCATTAAACACAAGAAGGGAAAAGAAAATGTTATTGCTGATGCATTGTCTCGTCGCTATACTATGCTTTCACAACTTGACTTCAAAATATTTGGTTTGGAGACCATCAAAGATCAATATGTGCATGATGCTGATTTTAAGATGTAATGCAGAATTGTAAAGAAGGAAGAATGTGGAACAAGTTTGTCGTTAACGATGGATTTGTGTTTCGTGCTAACAAGCTATGCATTCCAGCTAGCTCCGTTCGTCTTTTGTTGTTGCAGGAAGCGCATGGAGGAGGATTAATGGGACATTTTGGCGTGAAGAAGACGGAGGACGTACTTGCTACACATTTCTTTTGGCCAAAGATGAGACGGGATGTTGAGCGTTTTATTGCTCGATGTACTACATGTCAAAAAGCTAAGTCACGACTCAATCCTCATGGTTTATATATGCCTTTGCCTGTACCTAGTGTTCCTTGGGAGGATATATCTATGGACTTTGTTTTAGGTTTACCTCGAACAAAGAAGGGGAGGGATAGCATATTTGTTGTCGTGGATAGATTCTCGAAAATGGCACACTTTATACCATGTCATAAAAGCGATGATGCTGTTAATGTTGCTGATTTGTTCTTTCGTGAAATTCTTCGCTTGCATGGTGTGCCAAATACTATTGTTTCAGATCGTGATACTAAATTTCTTAGCCACTTTTGGAGATGTTTATGGGCTAAGTTGGGGACTAAACTGCTTTTTAGTACTACTTGTCACCCCCAAACTGATGGACAAACTGAAGTAGTCAATAGAACGTTGTCTACTATGCTTAGGGCTGTTTTGAAGAATAATAAGAAAATGTGGGAGGAATGCTTGCCTCATATTGAATTTGCTTATAATCGTTCATTGCATTCTACTACTAAGATGTGCCCTTTTGAAGTTGTGTATGGTTTCCTACCTCGTGCACCTATTGATTTGTTGCCTCTTCCATCTTCGGAGAAGGTTAATTTTGATGCTAAACAACGTGCTGAATTGATTTTAAAAATGCATGAGTTAACTAAGGAAAACATTGAGCGTATGAATGCTAAATATAAACTTGCTGGAGATAAGGGTAGAAAACATGTTGTGTTTGCACCTGGAGATCTTGTTTGGTTACATTTGCGTAAGGATAGATTTCCTGATTTGCGCAAATCAAAGCTAATGCCACGTGCTGATGGTCCCTTTAAGGTGTTAGAGAAAATAAATGATAATGCATATAAACTTGAGCTGCCTGCAGATTTTGGGGTTAGTCCCACTTTTAACATTGCAGATTTGAAGCCTTATTTGGGTGAGGAAGATGGACTTCCGTCGAGGACGACTTCATTTCAAGAACGGGAGGATGATGAGGACATCAATACAATTGTTACACCCACAGCCCCTGCTGCTATACATACTGGACCAATTACTAGAGCTCGTGCACGCCAACTAAATTACCAGGTACTTTCGTTTCTTGGTAATGATTCTAATGTTCATGAGAATATGATGCTGCCTAAATTGGATACATTTGTTTTGCTTACAAATGAAGGGCCTAGCTTGGAGAAGGATGAACATTGGAGCAAGAACAAGCATGGAGATGATGGCATGCGCAAGGGGAACAAGAACGGAGTTACAAGTGATGATTTCAGGACTTTGAAGCCACCATAATGGGTGCATGAAGCCTTGGACGAAATATACAAGATGCCACTTCATAAATTTCGTCCCGAGGCTATTTTAGGTGCTGCGTCACCTTATTATTGGGCCAGGCCCATGTAATTTCGAAATACATAAGTATAGGCTATTTTTAGAGTCCGTATGTGTGGGGAAACAAGAGATAAGGGTTGATTTCGGACCCCTCCACCAAGGGCCACGAAATTCCCCCCCTCTTCCTCCATATATACAGCCCTTAGGGCATCGTTTAGACTTTGGGTTTTGTTTAGATTAAAAGTTCGCCATAGCTGCAACTTCGCGTACTTCGTTTGTGTTCAACGACCAGACAAAGGCGTCACAGAACCCCACCTTGATCAATAAAGCTTTCATCTTATATTCGCAATATCCAGATTGCAATCTTAGTTTCTTGCTTCTTCTTCGTTTGCTCGCAGGAAACAGACCCTCGTGGTCAGGTTGATCGTGCTCCGGCGTGGTCAATAACCTCTCGGAGTTGGTTTAGCGATTGCTAAGGCGCGACGTCCTCGCACGTTCGTAGTCGGATCGTCAAAGTCGACTTCCACCAAAGCGAAATCCACCATCTCATCGAAAGACGGGACACCTTTGCCTCTATCATAATATCACTCGTTTATTCCATCTTGCTTGTAAAGCTGAACGTGAAGTGCAGGATCGACAAGCATTGGGGCGAACTAACTTTTCTGCAGGCCGACCTTCATCATGGACACCACGTGCATCTTCTACTTCAACTGCACCAGCACCTCCATCCGGTGCCACCTCCAGCCGTGATACAAAAAAACAGGCACAACCACCATTATCTGCCAAGAGCGCACCTGCGGGGCCTGCACAGCGTTCTTCTTCTTCCATGGCATCAACAGGGCACACAAGTGATATTATTTGTCGTCGTTGTAAGGGAGGAGGTCATTATGCGAGGGAATGCAAATCTCCGCGTGTGATGATTGCTACCGCGGATGGTGGATATGAGTCCGCTAGTGACTATGATGAGGAGACATTGGCTCTTATTACACGTGAAGAACATGGTGGAGATGATTCTGATCATGAGACGCAATACATGGCTCCTGAAGACGCTGACAGGTATGAATGTTTAGTTGCTCAACATGTTTTGAGTGTGCAGGTCACACAAGCTGAGCAAAATCAGAGGCACAATTTGTTCCATACCAAGGGAGTTGTGAAGGAACGTTCTGTGCGCGTCATAATAGACGGAGGGAGCTGCAACAACTTGGCTAGCATGGAGATGGTGGAGAAGCTTTCTCTCACCACAAGACCACATCCACATCCTTACTACATCCAATGGTTCAACAACAGCGGCAAGGTTAAGGTAACACGTACTGTTCGTGTGCATTTTAGTATCTCTACATATGCTGATTATGTTGATTGTGATGTGGTACCTATGCAAGCATGTTCCTTATTACTTGGTAGACCATGGCAATTTGATAAAAATTCTGTACACCATGGTAGAAACAATCACTATACTCTTGTTCATAAGGATAAAAATATTACTTTGCTTCCTATGACTCCTGATTCCATTATGAAAGATGATATTAATAGAGCTAATAAAGAAAAATAGGAGAAGAATAAGAGTGAAAATCAGATTGTGGCAAAAGAATTTGAGCAACAAATGAAGCCTAATAATAAACCATCTAGTGTTGCTTCTGAAATTAAATTGAAAAGTGCATGTTTATTTGCCACCAAATCTGATATTGATGAGCTAGATTTCAGCAAATCTGTTTGCTATGCTTTTGTGTGCAAAGAGGCATTATTTTCATTCGAGGACGTGCCTTCCTCTTTGCCTCCTGCTGTCACTAACATTTTGCAGGAGTTCGCTGACGTTTTTCCACAAGACGTGCCACCGGGATTACCGCCTATTCGAGGGATTGAGCATCAGATTGACTTAATTCCCGGTGCTTCCCTGCCAAACCGTGCACCATACCGTACCAATCCAGAGGAGACGAAGGAGATTATGCGTCAAGTACAAGAGCTTCTCGACAAAGGTTATATACGCGAATCCCTTAGTCCTTGTGTTGTTCCTATTATTCTAGTGCCGAAAAAGGATGGTACATCACGTATGTGTGTTGATTGTAGAGGCATTAATAATATTACTATTTGTTATCATCATCCTATTCCTAGGCTAGATGATATGCTTGATGAATTGAGTGGCTCTACAATATTCTCCAAAGTTGATTTGCGTAGTGGATACCATCAAATTCGTATGAAATTGGGAGATGAATGGAAAACAACATTCAAAACTATGTTTGGATTATATGAGTGGTTAGTCATGCCTTTTGGGTTAACTAATGCACCTAGTACTTTCATAAGATTAATGAATGAAGTTTTATGTGCTTTCATTGGACGATTTGTGGTAGTTTACTTTGATGACATATTGATTTATAGCAGATCTTTCGAAGAACATTTGGAACATTTACGTGCTGTTTTTATTGCTCTACGTGATGCACGTTTGTTTGGTAACCTTGGGAAGTGCACCTTTTGCACCGACCGAGTATCTTTTCTTGGCTATGTTGTTACTCCACAGGGAATTGAAGTTGATAAAGCCAAGATTGAAGCTATTGAGAGTTGGCCGCAACCCAAAACGGTCACACAAGTGAGGAGTTTTCTTGGCCTCGCTGGATTCTATAGGCGTTTTGTGAGAGATTTCAGCACCATTGCTGCACCTCTCAATGAGCTTACAAAGAAAGATGTGCCTTTTCTTTGGGGTACCGCACAGGAAGAAGCCTTCTCGGTATTGAAAGATAAGTTGACACATGCTCCTTTACTCCAACTTCCTGATTTTAATAAGACTTTTGAGCTTGAATGTGATGCTAGTGGAATTGGATTAGGCGGTGTGTTATTACAAGATGGCAAACCTGTTGCATACTTTTCTGAAAAATTGAGTGGGCCTAGTCTGAATTATTCCACTTATGATAAAGAATTATATGCTCTTGTTCGGACTTTAGAAACATGGCAACATTATTTATGGCCCAAAGAATTTGTTATACATTCTGATCATGAATCTTTGAAACATATTAAAAGTCAAGCTAAACTGAATCGTAGACATGCTAAATGGGTTGAATTCATTGAGACTTTCCCTTATGTCATTAAACACAAGAAGGGAAAAGAAAATGTTATTGCTGATGCATTGTCTCGTCGCTATACTATGCTTTCACAACTTGACTTCAAAATATTTGGTTTGGAGACCATCAAAGATCAATATGTGCATGATGCTGATTTTAAGATGTAATGCAGAATTGTAAAGAAGGAAGAATGTGGAACAAGTTTGTCGTTAACGATGGATTTGTGTTTCGTGCTAACAAGCTATGCATTCCAGCTAGCTCCGTTCGTCTTTTGTTGTTGTAGGAGGCGCATGGAGGAGGATTAATGGGACACTTTGGCGTGAAGAAGACGGAGGACGTACTTGCTACACATTTCTTTTGGCCAAAGATGAGACGGGATGTTGAGCGTTTTATTGCTCGCTGCACTACATGTCAAAAAGCTAAGTCACGACTCAATCCTCATGGTTTATATATGCCTTTGCCTGTACATAGTGTTCCTTGGGAGGATATATCTATGGACTTCGTTTTAGGTTTACCTCGAACAAAGAAGGGGAGGGATAGCATATTTGTTGTCGTGGATAGATTCTCGAAAATGGCACACTTTATACCATGTCATAAAAGCGATGATGCTGTTAATGTTGCTGATTTGTTCTTTCGTGAAATTATTCGCTTGCATGGTGTGCCAAATACTATTATTTCAGATCGTGATACTAAATTTCTTAGCCACTTTTGGAGATGTTTATGGGCTAAGTTGGGGACTAAACTACTTTTTAGTACTACTTGTCACCCCCAAACTGATGGACAAACCGAAGTAGTCAATAGAACGTTGTCTACTATGCTTAGGGCTGTTTTGAAGAATAATAAGAAAATGCGGGAGGAATGCTTGCCTCATATTGAATTTGCTTATAATCGTTCATTGCATTCTACTACTAAGATGTGCCCTTTTGAAGTTGTGTATGGTTTCCTACCTCGTGCACCTATTGATTTGTTACCTCTTCCATCTTCGGAGAAGGTTAATTTTGATGCTAAACAACGTGCTGAATTGATTTTAAAAATGCATGAGTTAACTAAGGAAAACATTGAGCGTATGAATGCTAAATATAAACTTGCTGGAGATAAGGGTAGAAAACATGTTGTGTTTGCACCTGGAGATCTTGTTTGGTTACTTTTGCGTAAGGATAGATTTCCTGATTTGCGCAAATCAAAGTTAATGCAACGTGCTGATGGTCCCTTTAAGGTGTTAGAGAAAATAAATGATAATGCATATAAACTTGAGCTGCCTGCAAATTTTGGGGTTAGTCCCACTTTTAACATTGCAGATTTGAAGCCTTATTTGGGTGAGGAAGATGAACTTCCGTCGCGGACGACTTCATTTCAAGAAGGGGAGGATGATGAGGACATCAATACAATTGTTACACCCACAGCCCCTGCTGCTATACATACTGGACCAATTACTAGAGCTCGTGCACGCCAACTAAATTACCAGGTACTTTCGTTTCTTGGTAATGATTCTAATGTTCATGAGAATATGATGCTGCCTAAATTGGATACATTTGTTTTGCTTACAAATGAAGGGCCTAGCTTGAAGAAGGATGAACATTGGAGCAAGAACAAGCATGGAGATGATGGCATGCGCAAGGGGGACAAGAACGGAGTTACAAGTGATGATTTCAGGACTTTGAAGCCACCATAATGGGTGCATGAAGCCTTGGATGAAATATACAAGATGCCACTTCATAAATTTCGTCCCGAGGCGTCACCTTATTATTGGGCCAGGCCCATGTAATTTCGAAATACATAAGTATAGGCTATTTTTAGAGTCCGTATGTGTGGGGAAACAAGAGATAGGGTTGATTTCGGACCCCTCCACCAAGGGCCACGAAATTCCCCCCTCTTCCTCCATATATACAGCCCTTAGGGCATCGTTTAGACTTTGGGTTTTGTTTAGATTAAAAGTTCGCCATAGCTGCAACTTCGCGTACTTCGTTTGTGTTCAACGACCAGACAAAGGCGTCACAGAACCCCACCTTGATCAATAAAGCTTTCATCTTATGTTCGCAATATCCAGATTGCAATCTCAGTTTCTTGCTTGTTCTTCGTTTGCTCGCAGGAAACAGACCCTCGTGGTCAGGTTGATCGTGCTCCGGCGTGGTCAATAACCTCTTGGAGTTGGTTTAGCGATTGCTAAGACGCGACGTCCTCGCACGTTCGTAGTCGGATCGTCAAAGTCGACTGCCACCAAAGCGATATCCATCATCTCATCAAAAGACGGGACACCTTTGCCTCTATCATCATTTTGGTGGCAGTCAACTTTGACGATCCGACTAGGAACGTGCGAGGACGTCGCGCCTTAGCAATCGCTAAACCAACTCCGAGAGGTTATTGACCATGCCGGAGCACGATCAACCTGACCACGAGGGTCTGTTTCCTGCGAGCAAACGAAGAACAAGCAAGAAACTGAGATTGCAATCTGGATATTGCGAATATAAGATGAAAACTTTATTGATCAAGGTTGGGTTCTGTGACGCCTTTGTCTGGTCGTTGAACACAAACGAAGTACGCGAAGTTACAGCTATGGCGAACTTTAATCTAAACAAAACCCAAAGTCTAAACGATGCCCTAAGGGCTGTATATATGGAGGAAGAGGGGGGAATTTCGTGACCCTTGGTGGAGCGGTTCGAAATCAACCCTATCTCTTGTTTCCCCACACATACGGACTCTAAAAATAGCCTATACTTATGTATTTCGAAATTACATGGGCCTGGCCCAATAATAAGGTGACGCAGCACCTATAATAGCCTCGGGACGAAATTTATGAAGTGGCATCTTGTATATTTCGTCCAAGGCTTCATGCACCCATTATGGTGGCTTCAAAGTCCTAAAATCATCACTTGTAACTCCGTTCTTGTTCGCCTTGCGCATGCCATCATCTCCATGCTTGTTCTTGCTCCAATGTTCATCCTTCTCCAAGCTAGGCCCTTCATTTGTAAGCAAAACAAATGTATCCAATTTAGGCAGCATCATATTCTCATGAACATTAGAATCATTACCAAGAAACGAAAGTACCTGGTAATTTAGTTGGCGTGCGCGAGCTCTAGTAATTGGTCTAGTATTTATAGCAGCAGGGGCTGTGGGTGTAACAATTGTATTGATGTCCTCATCAGGACACCTTCGCCTTTATCAAGTGGTATGAGATTTCGAGGTTGCTCGGTGAGATTTTACAGTTTTTCGTAGTTTAGATCGAGTCTGCTCTTCATACCTATAGTCCACGAAAAAGCCAAAAAAATAGGGTTAGTTCATCATATCCGAACCAATCTGAGCCTTTGCATAGTCTTTTTAGAGTTTTGCTTTGTTGAATTTTCGGTTGCATCATCGTGTCGAGTTGCTAGTCTTAGCGTCTAGTTCCTTAGAGTTTCGAGTTCTGTTCACAGGTTGTCACGCCGCCGCCGCACCATCTTCATCATCATTGCCATATACCACCACCCCACCATATACATCGCCCTTGCCATATACAACCACCAATCCGAGCCCACATATACCATCGCCATATAAAACTACCAATCCGAGTCCGCATATACCATCGCCATATACCACCACCAATCCGAGTCCAGATATACAACCACCAGTCCGAGTTCCACTAGATTCATCGCCGCCACCAGTCCGAGTTCCACCAGATTCATCTCCGCTACCAGTCCGAGTCCAGTATTTGTTGCTTTGTTTTCGAGTTCCAGATCACACGATACTTCGAGTCGTGACAGAGTAGGACTCCCAAAATTCCATGCTACCCGTAGTAGAAAAATAGTTCCAAACTCAAAAAAAAACTAAGTCTGGAAAATTCTGGCTAGGCAGTTTTTAGACCATTTGTAGACTTTTTCGAAACAAATTTGTTGCGGAGCAAAAAAAAAGAGGGAAAAAAGTGCAAAAAAAGTGAAAAAAGAAAAAAAATCTAGAGTGTGCTTTTCCCTTGTTTACGTGCAGCGCCGTGATTTTGTTCGTGTTCTAGGCTTGCGTCTCTAGTACGGTCTAGCCTAGGACCAGCACAGTACCGTCGTTGAGCATTTATTCAACTTTGCATCTCTGAATTGATTACTGCTGACCCTTTTTGCTACCATATTATAAGCCTTCCAAGCTCCATATACATCTACGTCGTGCGTTTGACTCTCCCTAGTAATCGCTCTATCCAAGCTTTGAGAGTTTTCACTACTACGGTTGCTGATCACCACCTACTGCTTGTGATAGAGGCGAGGGTGTCCCGATCTTTCGATGAGATGATAACTATCGATTTGGTGGAGACGACTTTGACGATCCGACTACAAACGTGCACGACGTTGCGCCTTAGCAATCGCTAAACCAATCTCCTGAGGTTACTAACGATGCCGGAAGCACGGTCAGCCTGACCACGAAGGTCTATTCCTGCAAGCAATCGAAGAACGAGCAAGAATATGATAAAGCAATCTGAATATTGCAAATATATATGAGGTATTGATAATGGTGGGGATCCGTAAGCGGTCTTGGTTTGGTCGTTGGACACAAACGAAGTACACGAAGTTGCAATGGCTAACTTTTAACTAAACAAATCCCAAGGAAAAGCTACTAGATGGATCTACTTATATAGGAGCAAGGGGTGGCGGCCAAGGAGGTGGGAGGACGTCCCAAGGCAGCCTAAAACTAAATCTAGGTCGTACAAGGCCAATGGGCCCAAGTGGAGGTGATGTAACACCTTTGGACTTGTAGTTTGACTCGGATTCTGCTGCAGCATCAGATTGTTTCGTCCACAACTCAACGCTCCGGACGAATTTGAAGGTGATTCCAATTGGGTTGGAAAGTGCACGAAATCTAGTTTCCAACAAAAAAAGAATCACCCAATTCGGAGTCCGTATGAAAAACTTGTGTGCGTTTTGAGTCAGGTGTGTCTGTGCAGTCCGAATCTGAATCCAGAACGTGAGAGACTTGGACTCTATCTTCTCTTGGGCCAAAAGTGACGTGAGAGAACTTTTCAAATAAACATCTCTTTCTTCCTTATCTTCATATGTGGATTGTACAAATGTCCCATACACCTGCAATTAGACAAAACACAAAAGTGTGTGAAGTATTTTTGTTCTGGATAACATAAATAGATTATTGAATAGTTTGCACTAGAAATCACCTGACAAATATGCATATATGCAATATTTTTGGTCATATCCAAGGTAGTCATGTCCTCATCATGCGCAAATCAGGAAATCTATCCTTACGCAAATGTAACCAAACAAGATCTCTAGGTGCAAACACAATATGTTTTCTACCCTTATCTCCAGCAAGTTTATATTTAGCATTCATACGCTCAATGTTTTCCTTAGTTAACTCATGCATTTTTAAAATCAATTCAGCACGTTGTTTAGCATCAAAATTAACCTTCTCCGAAGATGGAAGAGGCAACAAATCAATAGGTGCACGAGGTAGGAAACCATACACAACTTCAAAAGGGCACATCTTAGTAGTAGAATGCAATGAACGATTATAAGCAAATTCAATATGAGGCAAGCATTCCTCCCACATTTTCTTATTATTCTTCAAAACAGCCCTAAGCATAGTAGACAACGTTCTATTGACTACTTCAGTTTGTCCATCAGTTTGGGGGTGACAAGTAGTACTAAAAAGTAGTTTAGTCCCCAACTTAGCCCATAAACATCTCCAAAAGTGGCTAAGAAATTTAGTATCACGATCTGAAACAATAGTATTTGGCACACCATGCAAGCGAATAATTTCATGAAAGAACAAATCAGCAACATTAACAGCATCATCGCTTTTATGACATGGTATAAAGTGTGCCATTTTCGAGAATCTATCCACGACAACAAATATGCTATCCCTCCACTTCTTTGTTCGAGGTAAACCTAAAACAAAGTCCATAGATATATCCTCCCAAGGAACACTAGGTACAGGCAAAGGCATATATAAACCATGAGGATTGAGTCGTGACTTAGCTTTTTGACATGTAGTGCATCGAGCAATAAAACGCTCAACATCCCATCTCATCTTTGGCCAAAAGAAATGTGTAGCAAGTACGTCCTCTGTCTTCTTCACGCCAAAGTGTCCCATTAATCCTCCTCCATGCGCCTCCTGCAACAACAAAAGACGAATGGAGCTAGCTGGAATGCATAGCTTGTTAGCACGAAACACAAATCCATCGTTAACAACAAACTTGTTCCACATTCTTCCTTCTTTACAATTCTGCATTACATCTTTAAAATCAGCATCATGCACATATTGATCTTTGATGGTCTCCAAACCAAATATTTTGAAGTCAAGTTGTGAAAGCATAGTATAGCGACGAGACAATGCATCAGCAATAACATTTTCTTTTCCCTTCTTGTGTTTAATGACATAAGGGAAAGTCTCAATGAATTCAACCCATTTAGCATGTCTACGATTCAGTTTAGCTTGACTTTTAATATGTTTCAAAGATTCATGATCAGAATGTATAACAAATTCTTTGGGCCATAAATAATGTTGCCATGTTTCTAAAGTCCGAACAAGAGCATATAATTCTTTATAATAAGTAGAATAATTCAGACTAGGCCCACTCAATTTTTCAGAAAAGTATGCAACAGGTTTGCCATCTTGTAATAACACACCTCCTAATCCAATTCCACTAGCATCACATTCAAGCTCAAAATTCTTATTAAAATCAGGAAGTTGGAGTAAAGGAGCATGTGTCAACTTATCTTTCAATACCGTGAAGGCTTCTTCCTGTGCGGTACCCCAAAGAAAAGGCACATCTTTCTTTGTAAGCTCAATGAGAGGTGCAGCAATGGTGCTGAAATCTCTCACAAAACGCCTATAGAATCCAGCGAGGCCAAGAAAACTCCTCACTTGTGTGACCGTTTTGGGTTGCGGCCAACTCTCAATAGCTTCAATCTTGGCTTTATCAACTTCAATTCCCTGTGGAGTAACAACATAGCCAAGAAAAGATACTCGGTCGGTGCAAAAGGTGCACTTCCCAAGGTTACCAAACAAACGTGCATCACGTAGAGCAATAAAAACAGCACGTAAATGTTCCAAATGTTCTTCCAAAGATCTGCTATAAATCAATATGTCATCAAAGTAAACTACCACAAATCGTCCAATGAAAGCACGTAAAACTTCGTTCATTAATCTCATGAAAGTACTAGGTGCATTAGTTAACCCAAAAGGCATGACTAACCACTCATATAATCCAAACTTAGTTTTAAATGTTGTTTTCCATTCATCTCCCAATTTCATACGAATTTGATGGTAGCCACTACGCAAATCAACTTTGGAGAATATTGTGGAGACACTCAATTCATCAAGCATATCATCTAGCCTAGGAATAGGATGACGATAACGAATAGTAATATTATTAATGCCTCTACAATCAACACACATACGTGATGTACCATCCTTTTTCGGCACTAGAATAATAGGAACAGCACAAGGACTAAGGGATTCGCGTATATAACCTTTGTCGAGAAGCTCTTGTACTTGACGTGATAGAGGCAAAGGTGTCCCGTCTTTCGATGAGATGATGGATATCGCTTTGGTGGAAGTCGACTTTGACGATCCGACTACGAACGTGCGAGGACGTCGCGCCTTAGCAATCGCTAAACCAACTCCGAGAGGTTATTGACCACGCCGGAGCACGATCAACCTGACCACGAGGGTCTGTTTCCTGCGAGCAAACGAAGAACAAGCAAGAAACTAAGATTGCAATCTGGATATTGCGAATATAAGATGAAAGCTTTATTGATCAAGGTGGGGTTCTGTGACGCCTTTGTCTCGTCGTTGAACACAAACGAAGTACGCGAAGTTGCAGCTATGGCGAACTTTTAATCTAAACAAAACCCAAAGTCTAAACGATGCCCTAAGGGCTGTATATATGGAGGAAGAGGGGGGAATTTCGTGGCCCTTGGTGGAGGGGTCCGAAATCAACCCTATCTCTTGTTTCCCCACACATACGGACTCTAAAAATAGCCTATACTTATGTATTTCGAAATTACATGGGCCTGGCCCAATAATAAGGTGACGCAGCACCTAAAATAGCCTCGGGACGAAATTTATGAAGTGGCATCTTGTATATTTCGTCCAAGGCTTCATGCACCCATTATGGTGGCTTCAAAGTCCTGAAATCATCACTTGTAACTCCGTTCTTGTTCCCCTTGCGCATGCCATCATCTCCATGCTTGTTCTTGCTCCAATGTTCATCCTTCTCCAAGCTAGGCCCTTCATTTGTAAGCAAAACAAATGTATCCAATTTAGGCAGCATCATATTCTCATGAATATTAGAATCATTACCAAGAAACGAAAGTACCTGGTAATTTAGTTGGCGTGCACGAGCTCTAGTAATTGGTCCAGTATGTATAGCAGCAGGGGCTGTGGGTGTAACAATTGTATTGATGTCCTCATCAAGATCAGTACCTTTGTCATTACCTCTTATGATCAACTCAGATGATGTAGCCACTCTCGGGGGCGATGTGTCACATGGTGGAGGTGATGTAGTCCTGACAACAACGGATGTGGTTGTCATAGTATGCCTAGTAGTTGAAGAAACAATCATATCAACTCTTGGAATGTGCATCGTGCGCTTGTTCTCCTCGTGGCCAACACGTCGTTTTATTTCCTGTTCAGCTTTGCAAGCAAGATGAAACAAATGGTCCATAGGATAACACTCTTCATGAATTAGTATCTCTTGAATATCACGGTTTAATCCTCCCCAAAATCTATCCATAAAATCATCTTCACTTTCTTCTAAAGAGGAATGCAACAAGGTAGTTTGTAAATCATCATAATATTTTGTTACAGTTTCACTACCTTGTTTTAAGTGTTGCAACTTCTTAATCATGTCACGAGTATAATAAGCAGGGACGAAAGTATGTCGCATGGCAAGTTTCAAATCATCCCAAGTAGTAGGTATATAATCAGGGTGTAACCGACAATATTCACTCCACCAAACCAAAGCATAACCAGTGAAAGAACCAACCGCAACCTTAACCTTTTTATGTTCATTGAAATTATGGGAAGCAAATATATTTTTTATGTCGAACTCCCACTCAATATATAAAGCAGGTTTAAAACGGCCATTAAATGGTGGTATAGATACATTAACTTGATCATGTGCATTTGGATGTTTGTGCACCTCTCGTGACGGTTGTGGTATTTGCAAAGGTGGTGGCACGTCTCCCGCGATCGACAAAGCCCATGAATTGACTCTGGATCCTGTCATGATTAGTAGAACAAGAAACAAAAACCCAAAAATAATGTTCCTATAACTACTAGGATGTGGTGGTAAAACGCTCACAGTAAAGCAAATATCAATGTCTTACACGTTCTTACCATGCAGCAGGCGGTGATCGGCAACCAGCGGTGTCAAGTAACTCCGAATATTGAGTAAAGCGATTGCCAGGGGAGCGTACGTATACACGGTGTAGAAATATGTGGAGCTGGGTTGGCTATATATGGTAGCAAAAGATTAGCAATAATCAATTCAAAGATGCAATGTTGAATAAACGCTCAACGACGGTACTGTGCTGGTCCTAGGCTAGACCGTACTAGAGACGCGAGCCTAGAACACTAATGAGGTCACGGCGTAGCACAACTAGCATCAATGAAGGATACTAAGTAGCTCTTGACAGCAAGATATAAGTGAATATCACAACGGCAGTAAATATAATGATGAAAAACAACTGCCAAGCAGGATATACAACAACTCTCTCTCCAACTTTCCTCTTGAAAAGTTTAAGACAATTTTCTGATAAATTCTTTCAAAGAATGCTATTAACTCAAGCTTTCCAATGCAAAAAGAATCACTCAATTCCGAGTTGATATGAGGAGTCAAAGAATTCTAAAACTGGCCTGAAAAATTGGAACAAGCTGTGTTCATGAACTTCGGAGGGCAAAAAGACCTATTTAGAAGCCGATTTTGAGGTGTCAAATATTGAACTAGCTTCTGCAACTATTTAGATGTGGCTCGTCGCTAGCTTCAATTTGAGTACTCACGTAGCCAAAACGGACTTCGCATGAGGAAGATACACCTGTTTTACTGAACAGTGCGCAAAACAGATTCCAATCCGAATTCAGGTACGAGATTGATTCTAGATAGATCCAATTTTTTTTCTTCTCTCTTTTTTTTCTCACGCTTTATTTTTCTTTTTCTTCTCTCTCTTTTTCTTTTTTTTTCCTTTTTTCTCTTTTTTTTTCTCTATCTTTTTTTTTCAAGACAAACTAGATAAGATGCAGATTGGATCAGGCGAAGATGTGAATGACCTCAACTATGATTATGACAATGAACAGTGCGTAGCACGTGGTGGAAATTAATAGATGGGATGGTGGACAGCGGAAGGGATAATGATGCAGCGGCG
Organism: Triticum aestivum; assembly: GCF_018294505.1. Taxonomy (NCBI): domain Eukaryota; kingdom Viridiplantae; phylum Streptophyta; class Magnoliopsida; order Poales; family Poaceae; genus Triticum; species Triticum aestivum. The sequence goes on along the minus strand of NW_025225096.1, from coordinate 144,805 downwards.
GCGTGACTAATGTGAACAGAACTCGAAACTTTAAAGGAACTAGACGCTAAGACCAGCAACTTACACGACGATGCAACCGATAATTCAACTATGCAAGCAATGAAAAGAAAATTGCAAAGGCTCAGACTGGCTTGGACCAAGGATGAATAGATCTAACTCTTTTTTGTGGCTTTTTCTTGGACAATAGGTAAGAAAATAAATCTAATCAAGGAAAACTGGAAATTCTCACCGAGCAACCTGAAAACTGATACCACTTGATAGAGGCGAGGGTGTCCCGATCTTTCGATGAGATGATAACTATCGATTTGGTGGAGACGACTTTGACATTGCGCCTTAGCAATCGCTAAACCAATCTCCTGAGGTTACTGACGATGCCGGAAGCACGGTCAGCCTGACCACGAAGGTCTATTCCTGTAAGCAATCGAAGAACGAGCAAGAATATGATAAAGCAATCTGAATATTGCAAATATATATGTGGTATTGATAATGGTGGGGATCCGTAAGCGGTCCTGGTCTGGTCGTTGGACACAAACGAAGTACACGAAGTTGCAATGGCTAACTTTTAACTAAACAAATCCCAAGGAAAAGCTACTAGATGGATCTACTTATATAGGAGCAAGGGGTGGCGGCCAAGGAGGTGGGAGGACGTCCCAAGGCAGCCTAAAACTAAATCTAGGTCGTACAAGGCCAATGGGCCCAAGTGGAGGTGATGTAACACCTTTGGACTTGTAGTTTGACTCGGATTCTGCTGCAGCATCAGATTGTTTCGTCCACAACTCAACGCTCCGGACGAATTTGAAGGTGATTCAAATTGGGTTGGAAAGTGCACGAAATCTAGTTTCCAACAAAAAAAGAATCACCCAATTCGGAGTCCGTATGAAAAACTTGTATCTGTTTTGAGTCAGGTGTGTCTGTGCAGTCCGAATCTGAATCCAGAACGTGAGAGACTTGGACTCTATCTTCTCTTGGGCCAAAAATGACGTGAGAGAACTTTTTGGACAGCAAATAAACATCTCTTTCTTCCTTATCTTCATATGTGGATTGTACAAATGTCCCATACACCTGCAATTAGACAAAACACAAAAGTGTGTGAAGTATTTTTGTTCTGGATAACATAAATAGATTATTGAATAGTTTGCACTAGAAATCACCTGACAAATATGCATATATGCAATATTTTTGGTCATATCCAAGGTAGTCATGTCCTCATCAGCTTGGTAAGAACTGGTAAGAATTTGAGATTTGCTTGACGGATTTGTGACTGTCCACCACACCAGCACCACCACATCCTAGTACTCTGTAGCATCATATTCTTGTGTGTTTCTGATAGAGGCAAAGGTGTCCCGTCTTTCAATGAGATGATGGATATCGCTTTGGTGGCAGTCGACTTTGACGATCCGACTACGAACGTGCGAGGACGTCGCGCCTTAGCAATCGCTAAACCAACTCCGAGAGGTTATTGACCATGCCGGAGCACGATCAACCTGACCACGAGGGTCTGTTCCTGCGAGCAAACGAAGAACAAGCAAGAAACTGAGATTGCAATCTGGATATTGCGAATATAAGATGAAAATTTTATTGATCAAGGTGGGGTTCTGTATCGCCTTTGTCTGGTCGTTGAACACAAACGAAGTACGCGAAGTTGCAGCTATGGTGAACTTTTAATCTAAACAAAACCCAAAGTCTAAACGATGCCCTAAGGGCTGTATATATGGAGGAAGAGGGGAGAATTTCGTGACCCTTGGTGAAGGGGTCCGAAATCAACCCTATCTTTTGTTTCCCCACACATACGGACTCTAAAAATAGCCTATAATTATGTATTTCGAAATTACATGGGCCTGACCAATAATAAGGTGACGCAGCACCTATAATAGCCTCGGGACGAAATTTATGAAGTGGCATCTTGTATATTTCGTCCAAGGCTTCATGCACCCATTATGGTGGCTTCAAAGTCCTGAAATCATCACTTGTAACTCCGTTCTTGGTCCCCTTGCGCATGCCATCATCTCCATGCTTGTTCTTAATCCAATGTTCATCCTTCTCCAAGCTAGGCCCTTCATTTGTAAGCAAAACAAATGTATCCAATTTAGGCAACATCATATTCTCATGAACATTAGAATCATTACCAAGAAACGAAAGTACCTGGTAATTTAGTTGGCGTGCGCGAGCTCTAGTAATTGGTCCAGTATTTATAGCAGCAGGGGCTGTGGGTGTAACAATTGTATTGATGTCCTCATCATCCTCCCCTTCTTGAAATAAAGTCGTCCTCGACGGAAGTTCATCTTCCTCACCCAAATAAGGCTTCAAATCTGCAATGTTAAAAGTGGGACTAACCCCAAAATCTGCAGGCAGCTCAAGTTTATATGCATTATCATTTATTTTCTCTAACACCTTAAAGGGACCATCAACACGTGGCATTGACTTTGATTTGCGCAAATCCGGAAATCTATCCTTACGCAAATGTAACCAAACAAGATCTCCAGGTGCAAACACAACATGTTTTCTACCCTTATCTCCAGCAAGTTTATATTTAGCATTCATACGCTCAATGTTTTCCTTAGTTAACTCATGCATTTTTAAAATCAATTCAGCACATTGTTTAGCATCAAAATTAACCTTCCCCGAAGATGGAAGAGGCAACAAATCAATAGGTGCACGAGGTAGGAAACCATACACAACTTCAAAAGGGCACATCTTAGTAGTAGAATGCAATGAACGATTATAAGCAAATTCAATATGAGGCAAGCATTCCTCCCACATTTTCTTATTATTCTTCAAAACAGCCCTAAGCATAGTAGACAACGTTCTATTGACTACTTCAATTTGTCCATCAGTTTGGGGGTGACAAGTAGTACTAAAAAGCAGTTTAGTCCCCAACTTAGCCCATAAACATCTCCAAAAGTGGCTAAGAAATTTAGTATCACGATCTGAAACAATAGTATTTGGCACACCATGCAAGCGAATAATTTCACGAAAGAACAAATCAACAACATTAACAGCATCATCGCTTTTATTACATGGTATAAAGTGTGCCATTTTCGAGAATCTATCCACGACAACAAATATGCTATCCCTCCCCTTCTTTGTTCGAGGTAAACCTAAAACAAAGTCCATAGATATATCCTCCCAAGGACCACTAGGTACAGGCAAAGGCATATATAAACCATGAGGATTGAGTCGTGACTTAGCTTTTTGACATGTAGTGCAGCGAGCAATAAAACGCTCAACATCCTGTCTCATCTTTGGCCAAAAGAAATGTGTAGCAAGTACGTCTGATGAGGACATGACTACCTTGGATATGACCAAAAATATTGCATATATGCATATTTGTCAGGTGATTTCTAGTGCAAACTATTCAATAATCTATTTATGTTATCCAGAACAAAAATACTTCACACACTTTTGTGTTTTGTCTAATGATGAGGACATCAATACAATTGTTACACCCACAGCCCCTGCTGCTATACATACTGGACCAATTACTAGAGCTCGTGCACGCCAACTAAATTACCAGGTACTTTCGTTTCTTGGTAATGATTCTAATGTTCATGAGAATATGATGCTGCCTAAATTGGATACATTTGTTTTGCTTACAAATGAAGGGCCTAGCTTGGAGAAGGATGAACATTGGAGCAAGAACAAGCATGGAGATGATGGCATGCGCAAGGGGAACAAGAACGGAGTTACAAGTGATGATTTCAGGACTTTGAAGTCACCATAATGGGTGCATGAAGCCTTGGACGAAATATACAAGATGCCACTTCATAAATTTCATCCCGAGGCTATTTTAGGTGCTGCGTGATAGAGGCCAAGGTGTCCCGTCTTTCGATGAGATGATGGATTTCGCTTTGGTGGAAGTCGACTTTGACGATCCGACTACGAACGTGCGAGGACGTCGCGCCTTAGCAATCGCTAAACCAACCCCGAGAGGTTATTGACCACGCCGGAGCACGATCAACCTGACCACGAGGGTCTGTTTCCTGCGAGCAAACGAAGAACAAGCAAGAAACTGAGATTGCAATCTGGATATTGCGAATATAAGATGAAAGCTTTATTGATCAAGGTGGGGTTCTGTGACGCCTTTGTCTGGTCGTTGAACACAAACGAAGTACGCGAAGTTGCAGCTATGGCGAACTTTTAATCTAAACAAAACCCAAAGTCTAAACGATGCCCTAAGGGCTGTATATATGGAGGAAGAGGGGGGAATTTCGTGGCCCTTGGTGGAGGGGTCCGAAATCAACCCTATCTCTTGTTTCCCCACACATACGGACTCTAAAAATAGCCTATACTTATGTATTTCGAAATTACATGGGCCTGGCCCAATAATAAGGTGACGCAGCACCTAAAATAGCCTCGGGACGAAATTTATGAAGTGGCATCTTGTATATTTCGTCCAAGGCTTCATGCACCCATTATGGTGGCTTCAAAGTCCTGAAATCATCACTTGTAACTCCGTTCTTGGTCCCCTTGCGCATGCCATCATCTCCATGCTTGTTCTTGCTCCAATGTTCATCCTTCTCCAAGCTAGGCCCTTCATTTGTAAGCAAAACAAATGTATCCAATTTAGGCAGCATCATATTCTCATGAACATTAGAATCATTACCAAGAAACGAAAGTACCTGGTAATTTAGTTGGCGTGCACGAGCTCTAGTAATTGGTCCAGTATGTATAGCAGCAGGGGCTGTGGGTGTAACAATTGTATTGATGTCCTCATCATCCTCTCCTTCTTGAAATGAAGTCGTCCTCGACGGAAGTTCATCTTCCTCACCCAAATAAGGCTTCAAATCTGCAATGTTAAAAGTGGGACTAACCCCAAAATCTGCAGGCAGCTCAAGTTTATATGCATTATCATTTATTTTCTCTAACACCTTAAAGGGACCATCAGCACGTGGCATTAACTTTGATTTGCGCAAATCAGGAAATCTATCCTTACGCAAATGTAACCAAACAAGATCTCCAGGTGCAAACACAACATGTTTTCTACCCTTATCTCCAGCAAGTTTATATTTGGCATTCATGCGCTCAATGTTTTCCTTAGTTAACTCATGCATTTTTAAAATCAATTCAGCACGTTGTTTAGCATCAAAATTAACCTTCTCCGAAGATGGAAGAGGCAACAAATCAATAGGTGCACGAGGTAGGAAACCATACACAACTTCAAAAGGGCACATCTTAGTAGTAGAATGCATTGAACGATTATAAGCAAATTCAATATGAGGCAAGCATTCCTCCCACATTTTCTTATTATTCTTCAAAACAGCCCTAAGCATAGTAGACAACGTTCTATTGACTACTTCAGTTTGTCCATCAGTTTGGGGGTGACAAGTAGTACTAAAAAGCAGTTTAGTCCCCAACTTAGCCCATAAACATCTCCAAAAGTGGCTAAGAAATTTAGTATCACGATCTGAAACAATAGTATTTGGCACACCATGCAAGCGAATAATTTCACGAAAGAACAAATCAGCAACATTAACAGCATCATCGCTTTTATGACATGGTATAAAGTGTGCCATTTTCGAGAATCTATCCACGACAACAAATATGCTATCCCTCCCCTTCTTTGTTCGAGGTAAACCTAAAACAAAGTCCATAGATATATCCTCCCAAGGAACACAGGCAAAGGCATATATAAACCATGAGGATTGAGTCGTGACTTAGCTTTTTGACATGTAGTGCAGCGAGCAATAAAACGCTCAACATCCCGTCTCATCTTTGGCCAAAAGAAATGTGTAGCAAGTACGTCCTCCGTCTTCTTCACGCCGAAGTGTCCCATTAATCCTCCTCCATGCGCCTCCTGCAACAACAAAAGACGAACGGAGCTAGCTGGAATGCATAGCTTGTTAGCACGAAACACAAATCCATCGTTAACGACAAACTTGTTCCACATTCTTCCTTCTTTACAATTCTGCATTACATCTTTAAAATCAGCATCATGCACATATTGATCTTTGATGGTCTCCAAACCAAATATTTTGAAGTCAAGTTGTGAAAGCATAGTATAGCGACGAGACAATGCATCAGCAATAACATTTTCTTTTCCCTTCTTGTGTTTAATGACATAAGGGAAAGTCTCAATGAATTCAACCCATTTAGCATGTCTACGATTCAGTTTAGCTTGACTTTTAATATGTTTCAAAGATTCATGATCAGAATGTATAACAAATTCTTTGGGCCATAAATAATGTTGCCATGTTTCTAAAGTCCGAACAAGAGCATATAATTCTTTATAATAAGTAGAATAATTCAGACTAGGCCCACTCAATTTTTCAGAAAAGTATGCAACAGGTTTGCCATCTTGTAATAACACACCTCCTAATCCAATTCCACTAGCATCACATTCAAGCTCAAAATTCTTATTAAAATCAGGAAGTTGGAGTAAAGGAGCATGTGTCAACTTATCTTTCAATACCGTGAAGGCTTCTTCCTGTGCGGTACCCCAAAGAAAAGGCACATCTTTCTTTGTAAGCTCAATGAGAGGTGCAGCAATGGTGCTGAAATCTCTCACAAAACGCCTATAGAATCCAGCGAGGCCAAGAAAACTCCTCACTTGTGTGACCGTTTTGGGTTGCGGCCAACTCTCAATAGCTTCAATCTTGGCTTTATCAACTTCAATTCCCTGTGGAGTAACAACATAGCCAAGAAAAGATACTCGGTCGGTGCAAAAGGTGCACTTCCCAAGGTTACCAAACAAACGTGCATCACGTAGAGCAATAAAAACAGCACGTAAATGTTCCAAATGTTCTTCCAAAGATCTGCTATAAATCAATATGTCATCAAAGTAAACTACCACAAATCGTCCAATGAAAGCACGTAAAACTTCGTTCATTAATCTCATGAAAGTACTAGGTGCATTAGTTAACCCAAAAGGCATGACTAACAACTCATATAATCCAAACTTAGTTTTAAATGCTGTTTTCCATTCATCTCCCAATTTCATACGAATTTGATGGTAGCCACTACGCAAATCAACTTTGGAGAATATTGTAGAGCCACTCAATTCATCAAGCATATCATCTAGCCTAGGAATAGGATGACGATAACGAATAGTAATATTATTAATGCCTCTACAATCAACACACATACGTGATGTACCATCCTTTTTCGGCACTAGAATAATAGGAACAGCACAAGGACTAAGGGATTCGCGTATATAACCTTTGTCGAGAAGCTCTTGTACTTGACGCATAATCTCCTTCGTCTCCTCTGGATTGGTACGGTATGTTGATAGAGGCGGGGGTGTCCCGATCTTTCGATGAGATGATAACTATCGATTTGGTGAAGATGACTTTGACGATCCGACTACAAACGTGCACGACGTTGCGCCTTAGCAATCGCTAAACCAACTCCGAAAGGTTATTGACCACGCTGGAGCACAATCAACCTGACCACGAAGATCTATTCCTGCAAGCAATCGAAGAACAAGCAAGAATATGATAAAAGCAATCTGAATATTGCGAGTATATATGAAGTATTGATAAGGGTGGGGATCCGTAAGCGGTCTTGGTCTGGTCGTTGGACACAAACGAAGTACACGAAGTTGCAATGGCTAACTTTTAACTAAACAAATCCCAAGGAAAAGCTACTAGATGGATCTACTTATATAGGAGCAAGGGGTGGCGGCCAAGGAGGTGGGAGGACGTCCCAAGGCAGCCTAAAACTAAATCTAGGTCGTACAAGGCCAATGGGCCCAAGTGGAGTTGATGTAACACCTTTGGACTTGTAGTTTCACTCGGATTCTGCTGCAGCATCAGATTGTTTCGTCCACAACTCAACGCTCCGGACGAATTTGAAGGTGATTCCAATTGGGTTGGAAAGTGCACGAAATCTAGTTTCCAACAAAAAAAGAATCACCCAATTCGGAGTCCGTATGAAAAACTTGTGTGCGTTTTGAGTCAGGTATGTCTGTGCAGTCCGAATCTGAATCCAGAACGTGAGAGACTTGGACTCTATCTTCTCTTGGGCCAAAAGTGACGTGAGAGAACTTTTTGGACAGCAAATAAACATCTCTTTCTTCCTTATCTTCATATGTGGATTGTACAAATGTCCCATACACCTGCAATTAGACAAAACACAAAAGTGTGTGAAGTATTTTTGTTCTGGATAACATAAATAGATTATTGAATAGTTTGCACTAGAAATCACCTGACAAATATGCATATATGCAATATTTTTGGTCATATCCAAGGTAGTCATGTCCTCATCACTAGATGATATGCTTGATGAATTGAGTGGCTCTACAATATTCACCAAAGTTGATTTGCGTAGTGGCTACCATCAAATTCGTATGAAATTGGGAGATGAATGGAAAACAGCATTTAAAACTAAGTTTGGATTATATGAGTGGTTAGTCATGCCTTTTGGGTTAACTAATGCACCTAGTACTTTCATGAGATTAATGAACGAAGTTTTACGTGTTTTCATTGGACGATTTGTGGTAGTTTACTTTGATGACATATTGATTTATAGCAGATCTTTGGAAGAACATTTGGAACATTTACGTGCTGTTTTTATTGCTCTACGTGATGCACGTTTGTTTGGTAACCTTGGGAAGTGCACCTTTTGCACCGACCGAGTATCTTTTCTTGGCTATGTTGTTACTCCACAGGGAATTGAAGTTGATAAAGCCAAGATTGAAGCTATTGAGAGTTGGCCGCAACCCAAAACGGTCACACAAGTGAGGAGTTTTCTTGGCCTCGCTGGATTCTATAGGCGTTTTGTGAGAGATTTCAGCACCATTGCTGCACCTCTCATTGAGCTTACAAAGAAAGATGTGCCTTTTCTTTGGGGTACCGCACAGGAAGAAGCCTTCACGGTATTGAAAGATAAGTTGACACATGCTCCTTTACTCCAACTTCCTGATTTTAATAAGAATTTTGAGCTTGAATGTGATGCTAGTGGAATTGGATTAGGAGGTGTGTTATTACAAGATGGCAAACCTGTTGCATACTTTTCTGAAAAATTGAGTGGGCCTAGTCTGAATTATTCTACTTATTATAAAGAATTATATGCTCTTGTTCGGACTTTAGAAACATGGCAACATTATTTATGGCCCAAAGAATTTGTTATACATTCTGATCATGAATCTTTGAAACATATTAAAAGTCAAGCTAAACTGAATCGTAGACATGCTAAATGGGTTGAATTCATTGAGACTTTCCCTTATGTCATTAAACACAAGAAGGGAAAAGAAAATGTTATTGCTGATGCATTGTCTCGTCGCTATACTATGCTTTCACAACTTGACTTCAAAATATTTGGTTTGGAGACCATCAAAGATCAATATGTGCATGATGCTGATTTTAAAGATGTAATGCAGAATTGTAAAGAAGGAAGAATGTGGAACAAGTTTGTCGTTAACGATGGATTTGTGTTTCGTGCTAACAAGCTATGCATTCCAGCTAGCTCCGTTCGTCTTTTGTTGTTGCAGGAGGCGCATGGAGGAGGATTAATGGGACACTTCGGCGTGAAGAAGACGGAGGACGTACTTGCTACACATTTCTTTTGGCCAAAGATGAGACGGGATGTTGAGCGTTTTATTGCTCGCTGCACTACATGTCAAAAAGCTAAGTCACGACTCAATCCTCATGGTTTATATATGCCTTTGCCTGTGTTCCTTGGGAGGATATATCTATGGACTTTGTTTTAGGTTTACCTCGAACAAAGAAGGGGAGGGATAGCATATTTGTTGTCGTGGATAGATTCTCGAAAATGGCACACTTTATACCATGTCATAAAAGCGATGATGCTGTTAATGTTGCTGATTTGTTCTTTCGTGAAATTATTCGCTTGCATGGTGTGCCAAATACTATTGTTTCAGATCGTGATACTAAATTTCTTAGCCACTTTTGGAGATGTTTATGGGCTAAGTTGGGGACTAAACTGCTTTTTAGTACTACTTGTCACCCCCAAACTGATGGACAAACTGAAGTAGTCAATAGAACGTTGTCTACTATGCTTAGGGCTGTTTTGAAGAATAATAAGAAAATGTGGGAGGAATGCTTGCCTCATATTGAATTTGCTTATAATCGTTCAATGCATTCTACTACTAAGATGTGCCCTTTTGAAGTTGTGTATGGTTTCCTACCTCGTGCACCTATTGATTTGTTGCCTCTTCCATCTTCGGAGAAGGTTAATTTTGATGCTAAACAACGTGCTGAATTGATTTTAAAAATGCATGAGTTAACTAAGGAAAACATTGAGCGCATGAATGCCAAATATAAACTTGCTGGAGATAAGGGTAGAAAACATGTTGTGTTTGCACCTGGAGATCTTGTTTGGTTACATTTGCGTAAGGATAGATTTCCTGATTTGCGCAAATCAAAGTTAATGCCACGTGCTGATGGTCCCTTTAAGGTGTTAGAGAAAATAAATGATAATGCATATAAACTTGAGCTGCCTGCAGATTTTGGGGTTAGTCCCACTTTTAACATTGCAGATTTGAAGCCTTATTTGGGTGAGGAAGATGAACTTCCGTCGAGGACGACTTCATTTCAAGAAGGAGAGGATGATGAGGACATCAATACAATTGTTACACCCACAGCCCCTGCTGCTATACATACTGGACCAATTACTAGAGCTCGTGCACGCCAACTAAATTACCAGGTACTTTCGTTTCTTGGTAATGATTCTAATGTTCATGAGAATATGATGCTGCCTAAATTGGATACATTTGTTTTGCTTACAAATGAAGGGCCTAGCTTGGAGAAGGATGAACATTGGAGCAAGAACAAGCATGGAGATGATGGCATGCGCAAGGGGACCAAGAACGGAGTTACAAGTGATGATTTCAGGACTTTGAAGCCACCATAATGGGTGCATGAAGCCTTGGACGAAATATACAAGATGCCACTTCATAAATTTCGTCCCGAGGCTATTTTAGGTGCTGCGTCACCTTATTATTGGGCCAGGCCCATGTAATTTCGAAATACATAAGTATAGGCTATTTTTAGAGTCCGTATGTGTGGGGAAACAAGAGATAGGGTTGATTTCGGACCCCTCCACCAAGGGCCACGAAATTCCCCCCTCTTCCTCCATATATACAGCCCTTAGGGCATCGTTTAGACTTTGGGTTTTGTTTAGATTAAAAGTTCGCCATAGCTGCAACTTCGCGTACTTCGTTTGTGTTCAACGACCAGACAAAGGCGTCACAGAACCCCACCTTGATCAATAAAGCTTTCATCTTATATTCGCAATATCCAGATTGCAATCTTAGTTTCTTGCTTGTTCTTCGTTTGCTCGCAGGAAACAGACCCTCGTGGTCAGGTTGATCGTGCTCCGGCGTGGTCAATAACCTCTCGGAGTTGGTTTAGCGATTGCTAAGGCGCGACGTCCTCACACGTTCGTAGTCGGATCGTCAAAGTCGACTTCCACCAAAGCGATATCCATCATCTCATCGAAAGACGGGACACCTTTGCCTCTATCAGAATCTCTCTATTTAATCCACCCAGAAAACGTGCAAGCATAGCTTCATTCTCCTCAACAATACCACATCTAATCATGCCAGTTTGTAATTCCTGATAATATTCTTCTACAGAATTTTTTCCTTGTCTTAAACGCTGCAATTTTTGAAGCAATTCACGTTGATAATATGGTGGAACCCAACGCGTACGCATAGCAGTTTTCAAAGCAGCCCAAGTAGTTGGAATAGGATATAATCTACAATGTTCAGACCACCATACACATGCAAAACTAGTGAAAGCACAAACAGCAGCAGCAACTCGTCTCTCCTCAGGATATTGTAAACATGTAAATCGTTGTTCAGTTTCTAACTCCCAAGTAAGATATATATCAGGAACATATCTACCCTCAAATGGTGGAATATTCAATTTCAGTTTAGGAATATGGACATCATCTCGTACCTGAGGTGGTGGTGCAGGCCTACCATTACGAATATATACCTGAGGTCGACCTGCTGGTGGTGGTGCTGGTGGCTGCTCGTAGATCTGATTTTCATCAACCTCATCCTCATAATCGCCTGCATACTCATCATCCTCCTGGGTACCAGCAACAGCAGTAGCAGGAGCCACAGAAGTATCAACAGCAGCACCAACAGTTTGGCCAAACGCAAGAGGAACACGGCTCGCTCGGCGAAGGTCTATTTCGCGACGTGGAGGTAGTCGTTGTTGTTGTTGTTGGAGAGGTGCGTTAGGTGCAGCGGGTGGTGGTGGTGGAAGACGCGCGAGCAATTCATTAAATCTGTTATCGAGCTTTGTTTCGAACATCTTCTCAAGGCCAGTAATCTTCTCCATGGCCTCTTCAAAATTATTCAGCACATCTTGCACCTGTTCAGTCATCATGTGCTGAAACTTATCATGAAGCTCCTTGTTCGATAAGTTCTCCCAGTCAATCTCGTCGGCTTGTGATCCTGGCATGGTTAGCAGCAATAGAAACACACAAGAATATGATCCTACAGACAACTAAGAAGTGGTGGTGGTGTATCACAAATCCGTCAAGCAAATCTCAAATTCTTACCAGTTCTTACCCAGCAGCAGGCGGTGATCGGCAACCGTTGTTGTCAAAAACTCTCAAAGCTTGGATAGAGCGATTACCAGGGAGAGTCAAACACACGACGTAGATGTATGTGGAGCTGGGAAGGCTTATAGTATGGTAGCAAAAAGGGTCAGCAATAATCAATTCAGAGATGCAAAGTTGAATAAACGCTCAACGACGGTACTGTGCTGGTCCTAGGCTAGACTGTGCTAGAGACGCGAGCCTAGAACACCAACAAAATCACGGCGCGGCACGTAAACAAGGGAAAAGCACACTCTGAATTATTTTTTTCGCTCTCTTTTTTTTTGCGCTCTTTTTTTTTGCGCTGCTTTTTTTTTTTTGCGAAAAATCACTATAATGGCGAGTGTCTCAAAACTCTTCCTAGCTCAAACTGACAGGATGGGCACGAAATTTTTTCGACCAATTTTTTTTTTTTTTTCGACTGCCCGGACCCAAAAACTGGAAACGGGTCAAAAAAAACTTCCTATAATGGCACCTGTCTCAAAACACTCAGAAACACCTAAAAATAGGATAGCCAGAAATTTTTTCGAAAAATGCGTTTTCGAAAAAT
>NW_025225096.1:124943-131735 GCF_018294505.1 Triticum aestivum | reverse complement strand
AAACTGACAGGATGGGCACGAAATTTTTTCGACCAATTTTTTTTTTTTTCTCGACTGCCCGGACCCAAAAACTGGAAACGGGTCAAAAAAAACTTCCTATAATGGCACCTGTCTCAAAACACTCAGAAACACCTAAAAATAGGATAGCCAGAAAATTTTTCGAAAAATGTGTTTTCGAAAATTTTTGGGCCTAAACGGAGCGTGGCTACCCGACTCTTTTTTTTTTCCCGAAACCTACTCCGGCAAGGAAACACGAAACGGAATCTAGATGGATCTCGAAAACAACCCTAATAAGCAAGGAACTCGGATTGGTGGTGGATATATGGTGGTGGTATATGGCAGCGGTGGTGGTAGCGGTGGTAGTATATGGATATGGATCGGTGGTGGTATATGGACACGGATTGGTGGTCGTATATGGATACGGATTCGGAGCGGTGGTGGTAGATGGCAGGGCGATGATGATGGTGCGGCGACGGCGTGACAACTTGTGAACAGAACTCGAAACTCTAAAAGACTAGACGCTAAGACCAGCAACTGAACACGACGATGCAACCGCAAATTCAACAAAGCAAATACAGAAAAGATTATGCAAGGCTCAGATTGGTTCGGATGGGATGAACTAACCCTAATTTTTTTTTGGCTTTTTCGTGGACTATAGGTATGAAGAACAGACTCGATCTAAACTACGAAAAACTGTAAAATCTCACCGAGCAACCTGGAAATCTGATACCACTTGATAGAGGCGGAGGTGTCCCGTCTTTCGATGAGATGGTGGATTTCGCTTTGGTGGAAGTCGACTTTGACGATCCGACTACGAACGTGCGAGGACGTCGCGCCTTAGCAATCGCTAAACCAACTCCGAGAGGTTATTGACCACGCCGGAGCACGATCAACCTGACCACGAGGGTCTGTTTCCTGCGAGCAAACGAAGAACAAGCAAGAAACTAAGATTGCAATCTGGATATTGCGAATATAAGATGAAAGCTTTATTGATCAAGGTGGGGTTCTGTGACGCCTTTGTCTGGTCGTTGAACACAAACGAAATACGCGAAGTTGCAGCTATGGCGAACTTTTAATCTAAACAAAACCTAAAGTCTAAACGATGCCCTAAGGGCTGTATATATGGAGGAAGAGGGGGGAATTTCGTGGCCCTTGGTGGAGGGGTCCGAAATCAACCCTATCTCTTGTTTCCCCACACATACGGACTCTAAAAATAGCCTATACTTATGTATTTCGAAATTACATGGGCCTGGCCCAATAATAAGGTGACGCAGCACCTAAAATAGCCTCGGGACGAAATTTATGAAGTGGCATCTTGTATATTTCGTCCAAGGCTTCATGCACCCATTATGGTGGCTTCAAAGTCCTGAAATCATCACTTGTAACTCCGTTATTGTTCCCCTTGCGCATGCCATCATCTCCATGCTTGTTCTTGCTCCAATGTTCATCCTTCTCCAAGCTAGGCCCTTCATTTGTAAGCAAAACAAATGTATCCAATTTAGGCAGCATCATATTCTCATGAACATTAGAATCATTACCAAGAAACGAAAGTACCTGGTAATTTAGTTGGCGTGCACGAGCTCTAGTAATTGGTCCAGTATGTATAGCAGCAGGGGCTGTGGGTGTAACAATTGTATTGATGTCCTCATCATTACAAGATGGCAAACCTGTTGCATACTTTTCTGAAAAATTGAGTGGGCCTAGTCTGAATTATTCTACTTATGATAAAGAATTATATGCTCTTGTTCGGACTTTAGAAACATGGCAACATTATTTATGGCCCAAAGAATTTGTTATACATTCTGATCATGAATCTTTGAAACATATTAAAAGTCAAGCTAAACTGAATCGTAGACATGCTAAATGGGTTGAATTCATTGAGACTTTCCCTTATGTCATTAAACACAAGAAGGGAAAAGAAAATGTTATTGCTGATGCATTGTCTCGTCGCTATACTATGCTTTCACAACTTGACTTCAAAATATTTGGTTTGGAGACCATCAAAGATCAATATGTGCATGATGCTGATTTTAAAGATGTAATGCAGAATTGTAAAGAAGGAAGAATGTGGAACAAGTTTGTTGTTAACGATGGATTTGTGTTTCGTGCTAACAAGCTATGCATTCCAGCTAGCTCCGTTCGTCTTTTGTTGTTGCAGGAGGCGCATGGAGGAGGATTAATGGGACACTTTGGCGTGAAGAAGACGGAGGACGTACTTGCTACATATTTCTTTTGGCCAAAGATGAGACGGGATGTTGAGCGTTTTATTGCTTGTTGCACTACATGTCAAAAGGCTAAGTCACGACTCAATCCTCATGGTTTATATATGCCTTTGCCTGTACCTAGTGTTCCTTGGGAGGATATATCTATGGACATTGTTTTAGGTTTACCTCGAACAAAGAAGGGGAGGGATAGCATATTTGTTGTCGTGGATAGATTCTCGAAAATGGCACACTTTATACCATGTCATAAAAGCGATGATGCTGTTAATGTTGCTGATTTGTTCTTTCGTGAAATTATTCGCTTGCATGGTGTGCCAAATACTATTGTTTCAGATCATGATACTAAATTTCTTAGCCACTTTTGGAGATGTTTATGGGCTAAGTTGGGGACTAAACTGCTTTTTAGTACTACTTGTCACCCCCAAACTGATGGACAAACTGAAGTAGTCAATAGAACGTTGTCTACTATGCTTAGGGCTGTTTTGAAGAATAATAAGAAAATGTGGGAGGAATGCTTGCCTCATATTGAATTTGCTTATAATCGTTCATTGCATTCTACTACTAAGATGTGCCCTTTTGAAGTTGTGTATGGTTTCCTACCTCGTGCACCTATTGATTTGTTGCCTGTTCCATCTTCGGAGAAGGTTAATTTTGATGCTAAACAACGTGCTGAATTGATTTTAAAAATGCATGAGTTAACTAAGGAAAACATTGAGCGTATGAATGCTAAATATAAACTTGCTGGAGATAAGGGTAGAAAACATGTTGTGTTTGCACCTGGAGATCTTGTTTGGTTACATTTGCGTAAGGATAGATTTCCTGATTTGCGCAAATCAAAGCTAATGCCACGTGCTGATGGTCCCTTTAAGGTGTTAGAGAAAATAAATGATAATGCATATAAACTTGAGGTGCCTGCAGATTTTGGGGTTAGTCCCACTTTTAACATTGCAGATTTGAAGCCTTATTTGGGTGAGGAAGATGAACTTCCGTCGAGGACGACTTCATTTCAAGAAGGGGAGGATGATGAGGACATCAATACAATTGTTACACCCACAGCCCCTGCTGCTATACATACTGGACCAATTACTAGAGCTCGTGCACGCCAACTAAATTACCAGGTACTTTCGTTTCTTGGTAATGATTCTAATGTTCATGAGAATATGATGCTGCCTAATTTGGATACATTTGTTTTGCTTACAAATGAAGGGCCTAGCTTGGAGAAGGATGAACATTGGAGCAAGAACAAGCATGGAGATGATGGCATGCGCAAGGGAAACAAGAACGGAGTTGCAAGTGATGATTTCAGGACTTTGAAGCCACCATAATGGGTGCATGAAGCCTTGGACGAAATATACAAGATGCCACTTCATAAATTTCGTCCCGAGGCTATTTTAGGTGCTGCGTCACCTTATTATTGGGCCAGGCCCATGTAATTTCGAAATACATAAGTATAGGCTATTTTTAGAGTCCGTATGTGTGGGGAAACAAGAGGTAGGGTTGATTTCGCACCCCTCCACCAAGGGCCACGAAATTCCCCCCTCTTCCTCCATATATACAGCCCTTAGGGCATCGTTTAGACTTTGGGTTTTGTTTAGATTAAAAGTTCGCCATAGCTGCAACTTCACGTACTTCGTTTGTGTTCAACGACCAGACAAAGGCGTCACAGAACCCCACCTTGATCAATAAAGCTTTCATCTTATATTCGCAATATCCAGATTGCAATCTTAGTTTCTTGCTTGTTCTTCGTTTGCTCGCAGGAAACAGACCCTCGTGGTCAGGTTGATCGTGCTCCGGCGTGGTCAATAACCTCTCGGAGTTGGTTTAGCGATTGCTAAGGCGCGACGTCCTCGCACGTTCGTAGTCGAATCGTCAAAGTCGACTTCCACCAAAACGAAATCCACCATCTCATCGAAAGACGGGACACCTTTGCCTCTATCAAGATGCCACTTCATAAATTTCGTCCCGAGGCTATTTTAGGTGCTGCGTCACCTTATTATTGGGCCAGGCCCATGTAATTTCGAAATACATAAGTATAGGCTATTTTTAGAGTCCGTATGTGTGGGGAAACAAGAGATAGGGTTGATTTCGGACCCCTCCACCAAGGGCCACGAAATTCCCCCCCTCTTCCTCCATATATACAGCCCTTAGGGCATCGTTTAGACTTTGGGTTTTGTTTAGATTAAAAGTTCGCCATAGCTGCAACTTCGCGTACTTCGTTTGTGTTCAACGACCAGACAAAGGCGTCACAGAACCCCACCTTGATCAATAAAGCTTTCATCTTATATTCGCAATATCCAGATTGCAATCTCAGTTTCTTGCTTGTTCTTCGTTTGCTCGCAGGAAACAGACCCTCGTGGTCAGGTTGATCGTGCTCCGGCGTGGTCAATAACCTCTCGGAGTTGGTTTAGCGATTGCTAAGGCGCGACGTCCTCGCACGTTCGTAGTCGGATCGTCAAAGTCGACTTCCACCAAAGCGAAATCCATCATCTCATCGAAAGACGGGACAACTTTGCCTCTATCAAGTGGTATCAGATTTCCAGGTTGCTCGGTGAGATTTTACAGTTTTTTGTAGTTTAGATCGAGTCTGTTCTTCATACCTACAGTCCACGAAAAAGCCACAAAAAAAAAATTAGGGTTAGTTCATCATATCCGAACCAATCTGAGCCTTTGCATAATCTTTTTAGGGTTTTGCTTTGTTGAATTTGCGGTTGCATCGTCGTGTCTAGTTGCTGGTCTTAGAGTCTAGTCTTTTAGAGTTTCGAGTTCTGGTCATAAGTTGTCACGCCGCCGCCGCACCATCATCATCACCCCTGCCATCTACCACCACCGCTTATCCGCCACCGCTTCGAATCCGTATCCATATACCACCACAACTGTCATATACCACCACCGCTGCCATCTACCACCATATATCCACCACCAATCCGAGTTCTTGTCATATTAGGTTTGTTTTCGAGATCCCTCTAGATTCCGATTCGTGTTTCCTTGCCGGAGTAGGTTTCGGAAAAAAAAAAAAATTGGTCAAAAAAATTTCGTGCCCATCCTGTCAGTTTGAGCTAAGAAGAGTTTTGAGACACTCGCCATACGGAGGAAGAGGGGGGGAATTTCGTGGCCCTTGGTGGAGGGGTCCGAAATCAACCCTATCTCTTGTTTCCCCACACATGCGGACTCTAAAAATAGCCTATACTTATGTATTTCGAAATTACATGGGCCTGGCCCAATAATAAGGTGACGCAGCACCTAAAATAGCCTCGGGACGAAATTTATGAAGTGGCGTCTTGTATATTTCGTCCAAAGCTTCATGCACCCATTATGGTGGCTTCAAAGTCCTGAAATCATCACTTGTAACTCCGTTCTTGTTTCCCTTGCGCATGCCATCATCTCCATGCTTGTTCTTGCTCCAATGTTCATCCTTCTCCAAGCTAGGCCCTTCATTTGTAAGCAAAACAAATGTATCCAATTTAGGCAGCATCATATTCTCATGAACATTAGAATCATTACCAAGAAACGAAAGTACCTGGTAATTTAGTTGGCGTGCACGAGCTCTAGTAATTGGTCCAGTATGTATAGCAGCAGGGGCTGTGGGTGTAACAATTGTATTGATGTCCTCATCACTGCGTCACCTTATTATTGGGCCAGGCCCATGTAATTTCGAAATACATAAGTATAGGCTATTTTTAGAGTCCGTATGTGTGGGGAAACAAGAGATAGGGTTGATTTCGGACCCCTCCACCAAGGGCCACGAAATTGCCCCCTCTTCCTCCATATATACAGCCCTTAGGGCATCGTTTAGACTTTGGGATTTGTTTAGTTAAAAGTTAGCCATTGCAACTTCGTGTGCTTCGTTTGTGTCCAACGACCAGACCAAGACCACTTTTCAGATCCCCACCGTTATCAATACTTCATACATATTCGCGATATTCAGATTGCTTTTATCATATTCTTGCTTGTTCTTCGATTGCTTGCAGGAATAGACCTTCGTGGTCAGGTTGATCGTGCTCCGGCGTGGTCAATAACCTCTTGGAGTTGGTTTAGCGATTGCTAAGGCACAACGTCGTTGCACGTTTGTAGTCGGATCATCAAAGTCGTCTCCACCAAATCGATAGTTATCATCTCATTGAAAGATCGGGACACCCCGCCTCTATCAAGTGGTATCAGTTTTCAGGTTGCTCGGTGAGAATTTCCAGTTTTCCTAGATTAGATTTATTTTCTTACCTATTGTCCAAGAAAAAGCCACAAAAAAGAGTTAGATCAATTCATCCTTTGTCCTAGCCAGACTGAGCCTTTGCAATTTTCTTTTCATTGTTTGCATTATTGAATTACCGGTTGCATCGCCGTGTCGAGTTGCTGGTCTTAGTGTCTAGTTCCTTTAGAGTTTTGAGTTCTGTTCACATTAGTCACGCAGCCACTGCATCATTATCCCATCCGCTGTCCACCATCCCATCCACCAATTTCCTCCACGTGCTACGCACTGTTTATTGTCATAATAATAGTTGAGATCGTTCACATCTTCACTTGATCCAATCTGCATCTTATCTAGTTTGTTTTGGAAAGAGGGAGAAAAAAAGAG
>NW_025225096.1:109111-124930 GCF_018294505.1 Triticum aestivum | reverse complement strand
GAAAAAAAAAGAAAAAGAGAGAGAAGAAAAAGAAAAAAAAGCGTGAGAAAAAAAAGAGAGAAGAAAAAAAATTGGATCTATCTAGAATCAATCTCGTACCTGAATTCGGATTGGAATCTGTTTTGCGCACTGTTCAGTAAAACAGGTGTATCTTCCTCATACGAAGTCCGTTTTGGCTCCGTGAGTACTCAAATTGAAGCTAGCGACGAGCCGCATCTATATAGTTGCAGAAGCTAGTTCAATATTTGACACCTCAAAATCGACTTCTAAATAGGTCTTTTTGCCCTCCGAAGTTCATGAACACAGCTTGTTCTAATTTTTCAGGCCAGTTTTAGAATTCTTTGACTCCTCATATCAACTCGGAATTGAGTGATTCTTTTTGCATTGGAAAGCTTGAGTTAGTAGCATTCTTTGAAAGAATTTATCAGAAAATTGTCTCAAACTTTTCAAGAGGAAAGTTGGAGAGAGAGCTGTTGTATATCCTGCTTGGCAGTTGTTTTTCATCATTATCTTCACTGTCGTTGTGATCTTCACTTATATCTTGCTGTCAAGAGCTACTTAGTATCCTTCATTGATGCTAGTTGTGCTACGCCGTGACCTTATTAGTGTTCTAGGCTCGCGTCTCTAGTCCGGTCTAGCCTAGGACCAGCACAGTACCGTCGTTGAGTGTTTATTCAACATTGCATCTTTGAATTGATTATTGCTAATCTTTTGCTACCATATATAGCCAACCCAGCTCCACATATTTCTACACCGTGTATACGTACGCTCCCTTGGCAATCGCTTTACTCAATATTCGGAGTTACTTGACACCGCTGGTTGCCGATCACCGCCTGCTGCATGGTAAGAACTTGTAAGACATTGATATTTGCTTTACTGTGAGCGTTTTACCACCACATCCTAGTAGTTATAGGAACATTATTTTTGGGTTTTGTTTCTTGTTCTACTAATCATGACAGGATCCAGAGTCAATTCATGGGCTTTGTCGATCGCGGGAGACGTGCCACCACCTTTGCAAATACCACAACCGTCACGAGAGGTGCACAAACATCCAAATGCACATGATCAGGTTAATGTATCTATACCACCATTTAATGGCCGTTTTAAACCTGCTTTATATATTGAATGGGAGTTTGACATAAAAAATATATTTGCTTCCCATAATTTCAATGAACATAAAAAGGTTAAGGTTGCGGTTGGTTCTTTCACTGGTTATGCTTTGGTTTGGTGGAGTGAATATTGTCGGTTACACCCTGATTATATACCTACTACTTGGGATGATTTGAAATTTGCCATGCGACATACTTTCGTCCCTGCTTATTATACTCGTGACATGATTAAGAAGTTGCAACACTTAAAACAAGGTAGTGAAACTGATAGAGGCGAGGGTCCCGATCTTTCGATGAGATGATAACTATCGATTTGGTGGAGACGACTTTGACAATCCGACTACAAACGTGCACAACGTTGCGCCTTAGCAATCACTAAACCAATCTCCTGAGGTTACTGACGATGCTGGAAGCACGGTCAGCCTGACCACGAAGGTCTATTCCTGCAAGCAATCGAAGAACGAGCAAGAATATGATAAAGCAATCTGAATATTGCAAATATATATGAAGTATTGATAATGGTGGGGATCCGGAAGCGGTCTTGGTCTGGTCGTTGGACACAAACGAAGTACACGAAGTTGCAATGGCTAACTTTTAACTAAACAAATCCCAAGGAAAAGCTACTAGATGGATCTACTTATATAGGAGCAAGGGGTGGCGGCCAAGGAGGTGGGAGGACGTCCCAAGGCAGCCTAAAAATAAATCTAGGTCGTACAAGGCCAATGGGCCCAAGTGGAGGTGATGTAACACCTTTGGACTTGTAGTTTGACTCGGATTTTGCTGCAGCATCAGATTGTTTCGTCCACAACTCAACGCTCCGGACGAATTTGAAGGTGATTCCAATTGGGTTGGAAAGTGCACGAAATCTAGTTTCCAACAAAAAAAGAATCACCCAATTTGGAGTCCGTATGAAAAACTTGTGTGCGTTTTGAGTCAGGTATGTCTGTGCAGTCCGAATCTGAATCCAGAACGTGAGAGACTTGGACTCTATCTTCTCTTGGGCCAAAAGTGACGTGAGAGAACTTTTTGGACAGCAAATAAACATCTCTTTCTTCCTTATCTTCATATGTGGATTGTACAAATGTCCCATACACCTGCAATTAGACAAAACACAAAAGTGTGTGAAGTATTTTTGTTCTGGATAACATAAATAGATTATTGAATAGTTTGCACTAGAAATCACCTGACAAATATGCATATATGCAATATTTTTGGTCATATCCAAGGTAGTCATGTCCTCTTCATCCTCCCCTTCTTGAAAATAAAGCCGTCCTCGGCGTTGCTTAATCTGAAATGTGGCTAACAAAAGAGACAAGGTGTACATGTTGTATATGTATATGTCATCCATTTTTACTTCCCTTGATTTTTGCATATATGACACATGAATAGATGAGTAACTTGCATAGTTCATAAAATCTAAAGCCAAAAAATTAGCACAAGAAGTAGAAGGCATGAAAATATTGCAACTCAGTTTGCACATATAAGTGAAGCTCTTATTCATTTCAAAAGATTGACAATGTTCATCATTAAACCATCCCAACATTGGTGAATAAAACTTACTTGCATCAAATTTACATGCTACAACATGCTTAAATAAGCAAACATGCAATAAGTCATTCAACACAGAATCATCACCAAGATTAGAGGTCATATCAAAATGATTAAACATTGGTTCTTTTGCATCAATAGTTAATTCAATGGGTGCACTCAAAATTGTTGGTATTTCAGTTGTTTGATCACATGGCAAAGTCAAATTATCAACGTAGTCCTCTAAAATAGGTGGTGTGATCAAAGTAGTGGGTAGCTCATCAGATGGTGCATTCAAATTGACAAGGCATTCATCATTCTCATGTAGAGATGGAAGATCAGTACCTTTGTCATTACCTCTTATGATCAACTCAGATGATGTAGCCACTCTCGGGGGCGATGTGTCACATGGTGGAGGTGATGTAGTCCTGACAACAACGGATGTGGTTGTCATAGTATGCCTAGTAGTTGAAGGAACAATATTTTTGGGTTTTGTTTCTTGTTCTACTAATCATGACAGGATCCACAGTCAATTCATGGGCTTTGTCGATCGCGGGAGACGTGCCACCACCTTTGCAAATACCACAACCGTCACGAGAGGTGCACAAACATCCAAATGCACATGATCAGGTTAATGTATCTATACCACCATTTAATGGCCGTTTTAAACCTGCTTTATATATTGAATGGGAGTTCGACATAAAAAATATATTTGCTTCCCATAATTTCGATGAACATAAAAAGGTTAAGGTTGCGGTTGGTTCTTTCACTGGTTATGCTTTGGTTTGGTGGAGTGAATATTGTCGGTTACACCCTGATTATATACCTACTACTTGGGATGATTTGAAACTTGCCATGCGACATACTTTCGTCCCTGCTTATTATACTCGTGACATGATTAAGAAGTTGCAACACTTAAAGCAAGGTAGTGAAACTGTAACAAAATATTATGATGATTTACAAACTACCTTGTTGCATTCCTCTTTAGAAGAAAGTGAAGATGATTTTATGGATAGATTTTGGGGAGGATTAAACCGTGATATTCAAGAGATACTAATTCATGAAGAGTGTTATCCTATGGACCATTTGTTTCATCTTGCTTGCAAAGCTGAACAGGAAATAAAACGACGTGTTGGCCACGAGGAGAACAAGCGCACGGTGCACATTCCAAGAGTTGATATGATTGTTCCTTCAACTACTAGGCATACTATGACAACCACATCCGTTGTTGTCAGGACTACATCACCTCCACCATGTGACACATCCCCCCCGAGAGTGGCTACATCATCTGAGTTGATCATAAGAGGTAATGACAAAGGTACTGATCTTCCATCTCTACATGAGAATGATGAATGCCTTGTCAATTTGAATGCACCATCTGATGAGCTACCCACTACTTTGATCACACCACCTATTTTAGAGGACTACGTTGATAATTTGACTTTGCCATGTGATCAAACAACTGAAATACCAACAATTTTGAGTGCACCCATTGAATTAACTATTGATGCAAAAGAACCAATGTTTAATCATTTTGATATGACCTCTAATCTTGGTGATGATTCTGTGTTGAATGACTTATTGCATGTTTGCTTATTTAAGCATGTTGTAGCATGTAAATTTGATGCAAGTAAGGTTTATTCACCAATGTTGGGATGGTTTAATGATGAACATTGTCAATCTTTTGAAATGAATAAGAGCTTCACTTATATGTACAAACTGAGTTGCAA
This sequence comes from Triticum aestivum, assembly GCF_018294505.1. Taxonomy (NCBI): domain Eukaryota; kingdom Viridiplantae; phylum Streptophyta; class Magnoliopsida; order Poales; family Poaceae; genus Triticum; species Triticum aestivum. The sequence continues at coordinate 120,564 of NW_025225096.1, read as the reverse complement.
TATTTTCATGCCTTTTACTTCTTGTGCTAATTTTTTGGCTTTAGATTTTATGAACTATGCAAGTTACTCATCTATTCATGTGTCATATATGCAAAAATCAAGGGAAGTAAAAATGGATGACATATACATATACAACATGTACACCTTGTCTCTTTTGTTAGCCACATTTCAGATTAAGCAACGCCGAGGACGGCTTTATTTTCAAGAAGGGGAGGATGATGAGGACATGACTACCTTGGATATGACCAAAAATATTGCATATATGCATATTTGTCAGGTGATTTCTAGTGCAAACTATTCAATAATCTATTTATGTTATCCAGAACAAAAATACTTCACACACTTTTGTGTTTTGTCTAATGATGAGGACATCAATACAATTGTTACACCCACAGCCCCTACTGCTATACATACTGGATCAATTACTAGAGCTCGTGCACGCCAACTAAATTACCAGGTACTTTCGTTTCTTGGTAATGATTCTAATGTTCATGAGAATATGATGCTGCCTAAATTGGATACATTTGTTTTGCTTACAAATGAAGGGCCTAGCTTGGAGAAGGATGAACATTGGAGCAAGAACAAGCATGGAGATGATGGCATGCGCAAGGGGAACAAGAACGGAGTTACAAGTGATGATTTCAGGACTTTGAAGCCACCATAATGGGTGCATGAAGCCTTGGACGAAATATACAAGATGCCACTTCATAAATTTCATCCCGGGGCTATTTTAGGTGCTGCGTCACCTTATTATTGGGCCAGGCCCATGTAATTTCGAAATACATAAGTATAGGCTATTTTTAGAGTCCGTATGTGTGGGGAAACAAGAGATAGGGTTGATTTCGGACCCCTCCACCAAGGGCCACGAAATTGCCCCCTCTTCCTCCATATATACAGCCCTTAGGGCATCGTTTAGACTTTGGGATTTGTTTAGTTAAAAGTTAGCCATTGCAACTTCGTGTGCTTCGTTTGTGTCCAACGACCAGACCAAGACCACTTTTCAGATCCCCACCATTATCAATACTTCATACATATTCGCGATATTCAGATTGCTTTTATCATATTCTTGCTTGTTCTTCGATTGCTTGCAGGAATAGACCTTCGTGGTCAGGTTGATCGTGCTCCGGCGTGGTCAATAACCTCTTGGAGTTGGTTTAGCGATTGCTAAGGCACAACGTCGTTGCACGTTTGTAGTCGGATCGTCAAAGTCGTCTCCACCAAATCGATAGTTATCATCTCATCGAAAGATCGGGACACCCCGCCTCTATCAACGTCCTCCGTCTTCTTCACGCCAAAGTGTCCCATTAATCCTCCTCCATGCGCCTCCTGCAACAACAAAAGACGAACGGAGCTAGCTGGAATGCATAGCTTGTTAGCACGAAACGCAAATCCATCGTTAACGACGAACTTGTTCCACATTCTTCCTTCTTTATAATTCTGCATTACATCTTTAGAATTAGCATCATGCACATATTGATCTTTCATGGTCTCCAAACCAAATATTTTGAAGTCAAGTTGTGAAAGCATAGTATAGCGGCGAGACAATGCATCAGCAATAACATTTTCTTTTCCCTTCTTGTGTTTAATGACAAAAGGAAAAGTCTCAATGAATTCAACCCATTTAGCATGTTTATGATTCAGTTTAGCTTGACTTTTAATATGTTTCAAAGATTCATGATCAGAATGTATAACAAATTCTTTGGGCCATAAATAATGTTGCCATGTTTCTTGATAGAGGCAAAGGTGTCCCGTCTTTCGATAAGATGATGGATATCGCTTTGGTGGCAGTCGACTTTAACGATCCGACTACAAACGTGCGAGGACGTCGCGCCTTAGCAATCGCTAAACCAACTCCGAGAGGTTATTGACCACGCCGGAGCACGATCAACCTGACCACGAGGGTCTGTTTCCTGCGAGCAAACGAAGAACAAGCAAGAAACTGAGATTGCAATCTGGATATTGCGAATATAAGATGAAAGCTTTATTGATCAAGGTGGGGTTCTATGACGCCTTTGTCTGGTCGTTGAACACAAACGAAGTACGCGAAGTTGCAGCTATGGCGAACTTCTAATCTAAACAAAACCCAAGGAAAAGCTACTAGATGGATCTACTTATATAGGAGCAAGGGGTGGCGGCCAAGGAGGTGGGAGGACGTCCCAAGGCAGCCTAAAACTAAATCTAGGTCGTACAAGGCCAATGGGCCCAAGTGGAGGTGATGTAACACCTTTGGACTTGTAGTTTGACTCGGATTCTGCTGCAGCATCAGATTGTTTCGTCGATAACTCAACGATCCGGACGAATTTGAAGGTGGTTCCAATTGGGTTGGAAAGTGCACGAAATCTAGTTTCCAACAAAAAAAGAATCACCCAATTCGGAGTCCGTATGAAAAACTTGTGTGCATTTTGAGTCAGGTATGTCTGTGCAGTCCGAATCTGAATCCAAAACGTGAGAGACTTGGACTCTATCTTCTCTTGGGCCAAAAGTGACGTGAGAGAACTTTTTGGACAGCAAATAAACATCTCTTTCTTCCTTATCTTCATATGTGGATTGTACAAATGTCCCATACACCTGCAATTAGACAAAACACAAAAGTGTGTGAAGTATTTTTGTTCTGGATAACATAAATAGATTATTGAATAGTTTGCACTAGAAATCACCTGACAAATATGCATATATGCAATATTTTTGGTCATATCCAAGGTAGTCATGTCCTCATCATCCTCCCCTTCTTGAAAATAAAGCCGTCCTCGGCGTTCCTTAATCTGAAATGTGGCTAACAAAAGAGACAAGGTGTACATGTTGTATATGTATATGTCATCCATTTTTACTTCCCTTGATTTTTGCATATATGACACATGAATAGATGAGTAACTTGCATAATTCATAAAATCTAAAGCCAAAAAATTAGCACAAGAAGTAGAAGGCATGAAAATATTGCAACTCAGTTTGCACATATAAGTGAAGCTCTTATTCATTTCAAAAGATTGACAATGTTCATCATTAAACCATCCCAGCATTGGTGAATAAACCTTACTTGCATCAAATTTACATGCTACAACATGCTTAAATAAGCAAACATGCAATAAGTCATTCAACACAGAATCATCACCAAGATTAGAGGTCATATCAAAATGATTAAACATTGGTTCTTTTGCATCAATAGTTAATTCAATGGGTGCACTCAAAATTGTTGGTATTTCAGTTGTTTGATCACATGGCAAAGTCAAATTATCAACGTAGTCCTCTAAAATAGGTGGTGTGATCAAAGTAGTGGGTAGCTCATCAGATGGTGCATTCAAATTGACAAGGCATTCATCATTCTCATGTAGAGATGGAAGATCAGTACCTTTGTCATTACCTCTTATGATCAACTCAGATGATGTAGCCACTCTCGGGGGCGATGTGTCACATGGTGGAGGTGATGTAGTCCTGACAACAACGGATGTGGTTGTCATAGTATGCCTAGTAGTTGAAGGAACAATCATATCAACTCTTGGAATGTGCATCGTGCGCTTGTTCTCCTCGTGGCCAACATGTCGTTTTATTTCCTGTTCAGCTTTGCAAGCAAGATGAAACAAATGGTCCATAGGATAACACTCTTCATGAATTAGTATCTCTTGAATATCACGGTTTAATCCTCCCCAAAATCTATCCATAAAATCATCTTCACTTTCTTCTAAAGAGGAATGCAACAAGGTAGTTTGTAAATCATCATAATATTTTGTTACAGTTTCACTACCTTGTTTTAAGTGTTGCAACTTCTTAATCATGTCACGAGTATAATAAGCAGGGACGAAAGTATGTCGCATGGCAAGTTTCAAATCATCCCAAGTAGTAGGTATATAATCAGGGTGTAACCGACAATATTCACTCCACCAAACCAAAGCATAACCAGTGAAAGAACCAACCGCAACCTTAACCTTTTCATGTTCATTGAAATTATGGGAAGCAAATATATTTTTTATGTCGAACTCCCATTCAATATATAAAGCAGGTTTAAAACGGCCATTAAATGATGGTATAGATACATTAACCTGATCATGTGCATTTGGATGTTTGTGCACCTCTCGTGACGGTTGTGGTATTTGCAAAGGTGGTGGCACGTCTCCCGCGATCGACAAAGCCCATGAATTGACTCTGGATCCTGTCATGATTAGTAGAACAAGAAACAAAACCCAAAAATAATGTTCCTATAACTACTAGGATGTGGTGGTAAAACGCTCACAGTAAAGCAAATATCAATGTCTTACAAGTTCTTACCATGCAGCAGGCGGTGATCGGCAACCAGCGGTGTCAAGTAACTCCGAATATTGAGTAAAGCGATTGCCAGGGGAGCGTACGTATACATGGTGTAGAAATATGTGGAGCTGGGTTGGCTATATATGGTAGCAAAAGATTAGCAATAATCAATTCAAAGATGCAATGTTGAATAAACGCTCAACGACGGTACTGTGCTGGTCCTAGGCTAGACCGGACTAGAGACGCGAGCCTAGAACACTAATAAGGTCACGGCGTAGCACAACTAGCATCAATGAAGGATACTAAGTAGCTCTTGACAGCAAGATATAAGTGAAGATCACAACGGCAGTGAAGATAATGATGAAAAACAACTGCCAAGCAGGATATACAACAACTCTCTCTCCAACTTTCCTCTTGAAAAGTTTGAGACAATTTTCTGATAAATTCTTTCAAAGAATGCTACTAACTCAAGCTTTCCAATGCAAAAAGAATCACCCAATTCCGAGTTGATATGAGGAGTCAAAGAATTCTAAAACTGGCCTGAAAAATTGGAACAAGCTGTGTTCACGAACTTCGGAGGGCAAAAAGACCTATTTAGAAGCCGATTTTGAGGTGTCAAATATTGAACCAGCTTCTGCAACTATTTAGATGCGGCTCGTCGCTATCTTCAATTTGAGTACTCACGGAGCCAAAACGGACTTCGTATGAGGAAGATACACCTGTTTTACTGAACAGTACGTAAAATAGATTCCAATCCGAATTCAGGTACGAGATTGATTCTAGATAGATCCAATTTTTTTTCTTCTCTCTTTTTTTTTCTGACGCTTTTTTTTTCTTTTTCTTCTCCCTCTTTCCAAAACAAACTAGATAAGAATCACCCAATTCGGAGTCCGTATGAAAAACTTGTGTGCGTTTTGAGTCAGGTATGTCTGTGCAGTCCGAATCTGAATCCAGAACGTGGGAGACTTGGACTCTATCTTCTCTTGGGCCAAAAGTGACGTGAGAGAATGATAGAGGCAAAGGTGTCCCGTCTTTCGATGAGATGGAGGATTTCGCTTTGGTGGAAGTCGACTTTGACGATCCGACTACGAACGTGCGAGGACGTCGCGCCTTAGCAATCGCTAAACCAACTCCGAGAGGTTATTGACCACGCCGGAGCACGATCAACCTGACCACGAAGGTCTGTTTCCTGCGAGCAAACGAAGAACAAGCAAGAAACTAAGATTGCAATCTGGATATTGCGAATATAAGATGAAAGCTTTATTGATCAAGGTGGGGTTCTGTGACGCCTTTGTCTGGTCGTTGAACACAAACGAAGTACGCGAAGTTGCAGCTATGGCGAACTTTTAATCTAAACAAAACCCAAAGTCTAAACGATGCCCTAAGGGCTGTATATATGGAGGAAGAGGGGGGGAATTTCGTGGCCCTTGGTGGAGGGGTCCGAAATCAACCCTATCTCTTGTTTTCCCACACATACGGACTCTAAAAATAGCCTATACTTATGTATTTCGAAATTACATGGGCCTGGCCCAATAATAAGGTGACGCAGCACCTAAAATAGCCTCGGGACGAAATTTATGAAGTGGCGTCTTGTATATTTCGTCCAAGGCTTCATGCACCCATTATGGTGGCTTCAAAGTCCTGAAATCATCACTTGTAACTCCGTTCTTGTTTCCCTTGCGCATGCCATCATCTCCATGCTTGTTCTTGCTCCAATGTTCATCCTTCTCCAAGCTAGGCCCTTCATTTGTAAGCAAAACAAATGTATCCAATTTAGGCAGCATCATATTCTCATGAACATTAGAATCATTACCAAGAAACGAAAGTACCTGGTAATTTAGTTGGCGTGCACGAGCTCTAGTAATTGGTCCAGTATGTATAGCAGCAGGGGTTGTGGGTGTAACAATTGTATTGATGTCCTCATCATGCACCGTGCGCTTGTTCTCCTCGTGGCCAACACGTCGTTTTATTTCCTGTTCAGCTTTGCAAGCAAGATGAAACAAATGGTCCATAGGATAACACTCTTCATGAATTAGTATCTCTTGAATATCACGGTTTAATCCTCCCCAAAATCTATCCATAAAATCATCTTCACTTTCTTCTAAAGAGGAATGCAACAAGGTAGTTTGTAAATCATCATAATATTTTGTTACAGTTTCACTACCTTGTTTTAAGTGTTGCAACTTCTTAATCATGTCACGAGTATAATAAGCAGGGACGAAAGTATGTCGCATGGCAAGTTTCAAATCATCCCAAGTAGTAGGTATATAATCAGGGTGTAACCGACAATATTCACTCCACCAAACCAAAGCATAACCAGTGAAAGAACCAACCGCAACCTTAACCTTTTTATGTTCATTGAAATTATGGGAAGCAAATATATTTTTTATGTCGAACTCCCATTCAATATATAAAGCAGGTTTAAAACGGCCATTAAATGGTGGTATAGATACATTAACCTGATCATGTGCATTTGGATGTTTGTGCACCTCTCGTGACGGTTGTGGTATTTGCAAAGGTGGTGGCACGTCTCCCGCGATTGACAAAGCCCATGAATTGACTCTGGATCCTGTCATGATTAGTAGAACAAGAAACAAAACCCAAAAATAATGTTCCTATAACTACTAGGATGTGGTGGTAAAACACTCACAGTAAAGCAAATATCAATGTCTTACAAGTTCTTACCATGCAGCAGGCGGTGATCGGCAACCAGCGGTGTCAAGTAACTCCGAATATTGAGTAAAGTGATTGCCAGGGGAGCGTACGTATACACGGTGTAGAAATATGTGGAGCTGGTGATAGAGGCGAGGTGTCCCGATCTTTTGATGAGATGATAACTATCGATTTGGTGGAGACGACTTTGACGATCCGACTACAAACGTGCACGACGTTGCGCCTTAGCAATCGCTAAACCAACTCCGAGAGGTTATTGACCACGCCGGAGTACAATCAACCTGACCACGAATGATGAGGACATGACTACCTTGGATATGACCAAAAATATTGCATAGATGCATATTTGTCAGGTGATTTCTAGTGCAAACTATTCAATAATCTATTTATGTTATCCAGAACAAAAATACTTCACACACTTTTGTGTTTTGTCTAATTGCAGGTGTATGGTACATTTGTACAATCCACATATAAAGATAAGGAAGAAAGAGATGTTTATTTGCTGTCCAAAAAGTTCTCTCACGTCACTTTTCGCCCAAGAGAAGATAGAGTCCAAGTCTCTCACGTTCTGGATTCAGATTCGGACTGCACAGACACACCTGACTCAAAACGCACACAAGTTTTTCATACGGACTCCGAATTGGGTGATTCTTTTTTTGTTGGAAACTAGATTTCGTGCACTTTCCAATCCAATTGGAATCAACTTCAAATTCGTCCGGAGCGTTGAGTTGTGGACGAAACAATCTGATGCTGCAGCAGAATCCGAGTCAAACTACAAGTCCAAAGGTGTTACATCACCTCCACCTGGGCCCATTGACGTTGTACGACCTAGATTTAGTTTTAGGCTGCCTTGGGACGTCCTCCCACCTTCTTGGCCGCCACCCCTTGCTCCTATATAAGTAGATCCATCTAGTAGCTTTTCCTTGGGATTTGTTTAGTTAAAAGTTAGCCATTGCAACTTCGTGTGCTTCGTTTGTGTCCAACGACCAGACCAAGACCACTTTTCGGATCCCCACCATTATCAATAGTTCATACATATTCGCGATATTCAGATTGCTTTTATCATATTCTTGCTTGTTCTTCGATTGCTTGCAGGAATAGACCTTCGTGGTCAGGTTGATCGTGCTCCGGCGTGGTCAATAACCTCTCGGAGTTGGTTTAGCGATTGCTAAGGCACAACGTCGTTGCACGTTTGTAGTCGGATTGTCAAAGTCGTCTCCACCAAATCGATAGTTATCATCTCATCGAAAGATCGGGACACCCCGCCTCTATCAAGTGGTATCAGTTTTCAGGTTGCTCGGTGAGATTTTACAGTTTTTCATAGTTTAGATCGCATCTGTCATTCATACCTATAGTCCATGAAAAAGCCACAAAAAAAAGTTAGATCTGTTCATCCTTTATCCAAGCCAGTCTGAGCCTTTGCAATTTTCTATTCATTGCTTGCATAGTTGAATTATCGGTTGCATCATCGTGTCAGTTGCTGGTCTTAGTGTCTAGTTCCTTTAGAGTTTCGAGTTCTGTTCACATTAGTCACGCCGCCGCTGCATCATTATCCCTTCCACCGTCCACCATCCCATCTATTAATTTCCACCACGTGCTACGCACTGTTCATTGTCATAATCATAGTTTAGGTCATTCACATCTTCGCCTGATCCAATCTGCATCTTATCTAGTTTGTCTTGGAAAGAGGGAGAAAAAAAAGATAGAGAAAAAAAAGAGAAAAAAAGGAAAGAAAAAGAGAGAGAAGAAAAAAAAAGCGTGAGAAAAAAAGAGAGAAGAAAAAAATTGGATCTATCTAGAATCAATCTCATACCTGAATTCGGATTGGAATCTGTTTTGCGCACTGTTTAGTAAAACAGGTGTATCTTCCTCACACGAAGTCCGTTTTGGCTCCATGAGTACTCAAATTGAAGATAGCGACGAGCCGCACCTAAATAGTTGCAGAAGCTAGTTCAATATTTAACACCTCAAAATCGGCTCCTAAATATGTCTTTTTGCCCTCCGAAGTTCGTGAATACAGCTTGTTCCAATTTTTCAGGCCAGTTTTAGAATTCTTTGACTCCTCATATCAACTCGGAATTGAGTGATTCTTTTTGCATTGGAAAGCTTGAATTAGTTTGAAAGAATTTATCAGAAAATTGTCTCAAACTTTTCAAGAGGAAAGTTGGAGAGAGAGTTGTTGTATATCCTGCTTGGCAGTTGTTTTTCATCATTATCTTCACTGCCGTTGTGATCTTCACTTATATCTTGCTGTTAAGAGCTACTTAGTATCCTTCATTGATGCTAGTTGTGCTACTGATGAGGACATGACTACCTTGGATATGACAAAAAATATTGCATATATGCATATTTGTCAGGTGATTTCTAGTGCAAACTATTCAATAATCTATTTATGTTATCCAGAACAAAAATACTTCACACACTTTTGTGTTTTGTCTAATTGCAGGTGTATGGGACATTTGTACAATCCACATATGAAGATAAGGAAGAAAGAGATGTTTATTTGCTGTCCAAAAAGTTCTCTCACGTCACTTTTGGCCCAAGAGAAGATAGAGTCCAAGTCTCTCACGTTCTGGATTCAGATTCGGACTGCACAGACACACCTGACTCAAAACGCACATAAGTTTTTCATACGGATTCCGAATTGGGTGATTCTTTTTTTGTTGGAAACTAGATTTCGTGCACTTTCCAACCCAATTGGAATCACCTTCAAATTCGTCCGGAGCGTTGAGTTGTGGATGAAACAATCTGATGCTGCAGCAGAATCCGAGTCAAACTACAAGTCCAAAGGTGTTACATCACCTCCACTTGGGCCCATTGGCTTTGTACGACCTAGATTTAGTTTTAGGCTGCCTTGGGACGTCCTCCCACCTCCTTGGCCGCCACCCTTTGCTCCTATATAAGTAGATCCATCTAGTAGCTTTTCCTTGGGTTTTGTTTAGATTAAAAGTTCGCCATAGCTGCAACTTCGCGTACTTCGTTTGTGTTCAACGACCAGACAAAGGCATCACAGAACCCCACCTTGATCAATAAAGCTTTCATCTTATATTCGCAATATCTAGATTGCAATCTCAGTTTCTTGCTTGTTCTTCGTTTGCTCGCAGGAAACAGACCCTCGTGGTCAGGTTGATCGTGCTCCGGCGTGGTCAATAACCTCTCGGAGTTGGTTTAGCGATTGCTAAGGCGCGACGTCCTCGCACGTTCGTAGTCGGATCGTCAAAGTCGACTTCCACCAAAGCGATATCCATCATCTCATCGAAAGACGGGACACCTTTGCCTCTATCAAGTGGTATCAGTTTTCAGGTTGCTCGGTGAGAATTTCCAGTTTTCCTAGATTAGATTTACTTTCTTACCTATTGTCCAAGAAAAAGCGACAAAAAAGAGTTAGATCTATTCATCCTTGGTCCAAGCCAGTCTGAGCCGTTGCAATTTTCTTTTCATTGATTGCATAGTTGAATTATCGATTGCATCGTCGTGTCGAGTTGCTGGTCTTAGTGTCTAGTTCGTTTAGAGTTTCGAGTTCTGTTCACATTAGTCACGCCATCGCTGCATCATTATCTCTTCCGCTGTCCACCACCCATCCATCAATTTCCAGCACGTGCTACCCACCATTCATTGTCATAATAATAGTTGAGATCGTTCACATCTTCACTTGATCCAATCTGCATCTTATCTAGTTTGTTTTGGAAAGAGGGAGAAAAAAAGAGAGAGAAAAAACGAGAGAAAAAAAAAAGTCAAAAAAAAGGAGAGAAAGAAAAAAAAGTGTGAGAAAAAAAAAGAGAAGAAAAAAAAACAAAAAAATCGGCAAAAACTTTTTCAGAGGAAAGTTGGAGACAAAGTTGTTGATATATCCTGCTTGGCTGTTGTTTCACCTCATTATCTTCACTACTGTTGTGATCTTCACTTATATCTTGCTATCAAAAGCTACTTAGTATCCTTCATTGATACTAGTTGTGCTACGTCGTGACCTCATTAGTGTTCTAGGCTCGCGTCTCTAGTCCGGTCTAGCCTAGGACCAGCACAGTACCGTCGTTGAGCGTTTATTCAACATTGGATCTTTCAATTGATTATTGCTAATCTTTTGCTACCATATATAGCCAACCCAGCTCCACATATTTCTACACCGTGTATACGTACGCTCCCCTGGCAATCGCTTTACTCAATATTCGGAGTTACTTGACACCGCTGGTTGCCGATCACCGCCTGCTGCATGGTAAGAACTTGTAAGACATTGATATTTGCTTTACTGTGAGCGTTTTACCACCACATCCTAGTAGTTATAGGAACATTATTTTTGGGTTTTGTTTCTTGTTCTACTAATCATGACAGGATCCAGAGTCAATTCATGGGCTTTGTCGATCGCGGGAGACGTGCCACCACCTTTGCAAATACCACAACCGTCACGAGAGGTGCACAAACATCCAAATGCACATGATCAGGTTAATGTATCTATACCACCATTTAATGGCCGTTTTAAACCTGCTTTATATATTGAATGGGAGTTCGACATAAAAAATATATTTGCTTCCCATAATTTCGAT
>NW_025225096.1:43453-107568 GCF_018294505.1 Triticum aestivum | reverse complement strand
AAAGGTGTCCCGTCTTTCGATGAGATGATGGATATCGCTTTGGTGGAACTCGACTTTGACGATCCGACTACGAACGTGCGAGGACGTCGCGCCTTAGCAATCGCTAAACCAACTCCGAGAGGTTATTGACCACGCCGGAGCACGATCAACCTGACCACGAGGGTCTGTTTCCTGCGAGCAAACAAAGAACAAACAAGAAACTAAGATTGCAATCTGGATATTGCGAATATAAGATGAAAGCTTTATTCATCAAGGTGGGGTTCTGTGACGCATTTGTCTGGTCGTTGAACACAAACGAAGTACGCGAAGTTGCAGCTATGGCGAACTTTTAATCTAAACAAAACCCCCAAAGTCTAAACGGTGCCCTAAGGGCTGTATATATGGAGGAAGAGAGGGGGATTTCGTGGCCCTTCGTGGAGGGGTCCGAAATCAACCCTATCTCTTGTTTCCCCACACATACGGACTCTAAAAATAGCCTATACTTATGTATTTTGAAATTACATGGGCCTGCCCAATAAAAAAAAGGTGACGCAGCACCTATAATAGCCTCGGGACGAAATTTATGAAGTGGCATCTTGTATATTTCGTCCATGGCTTCATGCACCCATTATGGTGGCTTCAATGTCCTGAAATCATCACTTGTAACTCCGTTCTTGTTCCCCTTGCGCATGGCATCATCTCCATGCTTGTTCTTGCTCCAATGTTCATCCTTCTCCAAGCTAGGCCCTTCATTTGTAAGCAAAACAAATGTATCCAATTTAGGCAGCATCATATTCTCATGAACATTAGAATCATTACCAAGAAACGAAAGTACCTGATAATTTAATTGGCGTGCGCGAGCTCTAGTAATTGGTCCCGTATATGTAGCAGTAGGGGCTGTGGGTGTAACAATGGTATTGATGTCCTCATCATCCTCCCCTTCTTGAAATGAAGTCGTCCTCGACGGAAACTCATCTTCCTCACCCAAATAAGGCTTCAAATCTGCAATGTTAAAAGTGGGACTAACCCCAAAATCTGCAGGCAGCTCAAGTTTATATGCATTATCATTTATTTTCTCTAACACCTTAAAGGGACCATCAGCACGTGGCATTAGCTTTGATTTGCGCAAATAAAGAAATCTATCCTTACGCAAATGTAACCAAACAAGATCTCTAGGTGCAAACACAACATGTTTTCTACCCTTATCTCCAGCAAGTTTATATTTAGCATTCATACGCTCAATGTTTTCCTTAGTTAACTCATGCATTTTTAAAATCAATTCAGCACGTTGTTTAGCATCAACATTAACCTTCTTCGAAGATGGAAGAGGCAACAAATCAATAGGTGCACGAGGTAGGAAACCATACACAACTTCAAAAGGGCACATCTTAGTAGTAGAATGCAATGAACGATTATAAGCAAATTCAATATGAGGCAAGCATTCCTCCCACATTTTCTTATTATTCTTCAAAACAGCCCTAAGCATAGTAGACAACGTTCTATTGACTACTTCAGTTTGTCCATCAGTTTGGGGGTGACAAGTAGTACTAAAAAGCAGTTTAGTCCCCAACTTAGCCCATAAACATCTCCAAAAGTGGCTAAGAAATTTAGTATCATGATCTGAAACAATAGTATTTGGCACACCATGCAAGCGAATAATTTCACGAAAGAACAAATCAGCAACATTAACAGCATCATCGCTTTTATGACATGGTATAAAGTGTGCCATTTTCGAGAATCTATCCACGACAACAAATATGCTATCCCTCCCCTTCTTTGTTTGAGGTAAACCTAAAACAAAGTCCATAGATATATCCTCCCAAGGAACACTAGGTACAGGCAAAGGCATATATAAACCATGAGGATTGAGTCGTGACTTAGCTTTTTGACATGTAGTGCAGCGAGCAATAAAACGCTCAACATCCCGTCTCATCTTTGGCCAAAAGAAATGTGTAGCAAGTACATCCTCCGTCTTCTTCACGCCAAAGTGTCCCATTAATCCTCCTCCATGCGCCTCCTGCAACAACAAAAGACGAACGGAGCTAGCTGGAATGCATAGCTTGTTAGCACGAAACACAAATCCATCGTTAACAACAAACTTGTTCCACATTCTTCCTTCTTTACAATTCTGCATTACATCTTTAAAATCAGCATCATGCACATATTGATCTTTCATGGTCTCCAAACCAAATATTTTGAAGTCAAGTTGTGAAAGCATAGTATAGCGACGAGACAATGCATCAGCAATAACATTTTCTTTTCCCTTCTTGTGTTTAATGACATAAGGGAAAGTCTCAATGAATTCAACCCATTTAGCATGTCTACGATTCAGTTTAGCTTGACTTTTAATATGTTTCAAAGATTCATGATCAGAATGTATAACAAATTCTTTGGGCCATAAATAATGTTGCCATGTTTCTAAAGTCCGAACAAGAGCATATAATTCTTTATCATAAGTAGAATAATTCAGACTAGGCCCACTCAATTTTTCAGAAAAATATGCAACAGGTTTGCCATCTTGTAATAACACACCGCCTAATCCAATTCCACTAGCATCACATTCAAGCTCAAAAGTCTTATTAAAATCAGGAAGTTTGATAGAGGCAAAGGTGTCCCGTCTTTCGATGAGATGATGGATATCGCTTTGGTGGAAGTCGACTTTGACGATCCGACTACGAACGTGCGAGGACGTCGCGCCTTAGCAATCGCTAAACCAACTCCGAGAGGTTATTGACCACGCCGGAGCACGATCAACCTGACCACGAGGGTCTGTTTCCTGCGAGCAAACGAAGAACAAGCAAGAAACTAAGATTGCAATCTGGATATTGCGAATATAAGATGAAAGCTTTATTGATGAAGGTGGGGTTCTGTGACGCCTTTGTCTGGTCGTTGAACACAAACGAAGTACGCGAAGTTGCAGCTATGGCGAACTTTTAATCTAAACAAAACCCAAAGTCTAAACGATGCCCTAAGGGCTGTATATATGGAGGAAGAGGGGGGGAATTTCGTGGCCCTTGGTGGAGGGGTCCGAAATCAACCCTATCTCTTGTTTCCCCACACATACGGACTCTAAAAATAGCCTATACTTATGTATTTCGAAATTACATGGGTCTGGCCCAATAATAAGGTGACGCAGCACCTAAAATAGCCTCGGGACGAAATTTATGAAGTGGCATCTTGTATATTTCGTCCAAGGCTTCATGCACCCATTATGGTGGCTTCAAAGTCCTGAAATCATCACTTGTAACTCCGTTCTTGTTCCCCTTGCGCATGCCATCATCTCCATGCTTGTTCTTGCTCCAATGTTCATCCTTCTTCAAGCTAGGCCCTTCATTTGTAAGCAAAACAAATGTATCCAATTTAGGCAGCATCATATTCTCATGAACATTAGAATCATTACCAAGAAACGAAAGTACCTGGTAATTTAGTTGGCGTGCGCGAGCTCTAGTAATTGGTCCAGTATGTATAGCAGCAGGGCCTGTGGGTGTAACAATGGTATTGATGTCCTCATCATCCTCCCCTTCTTGAAATGAAGTCGTCCTCGACGGAAACTCATCTTCCTCACCCAAATAAGGCTTCAAATCTGCAATGTTAAAAGTGGGACTAACCCCAAAATCTGCAGGCAGCTCAAGTTTATATGCATTATCATTTATTTTCTCTAACACCTTAAAGGGACCATCAGCCCGTGGCATTAACTTTGATTTGCGCAAATCAGGAAATCTATCCTTACGCAAATGTAACCAAACAAGATCTCCAGGTGCAAACACAACATGTTTTCTACCCTTATCTCCAGCAAGTTTATATTTAGCATTCATGCACTCAATGTTTTCCTTAGTTAACTCATGCATTTTTAAAATCAATTCAGCACGTTGTTTAGCATCAAAATTAACCTTCTCCGAAGATGGAAGAGGCAACAAATCAATAGGTGCACGAGGTAGGAAATCATACACAACTTCAAAAGGGCACATCTTAGTAGTAGAATGCAATGAACGATTATAAGCAAATTCAATATGAGGCAAGCATTCCTCCCACATTTTCTTATTATTCTTCAAAACAGCCCTAAGCATAGTAGACAACGTTCTATTGACTACTTCAGTTTGTCCATCAGTTTGGGGGTGACAAGTAGTACTAAAAAGCAGTTTAGTCCCCAACTTAGCCCATAAACATCTCCAAAAGTGGCTAAGAAATTTAGTATCACGATCTGAAACAATAGTATTTGGCACACCATGCAAGCGAATAATTTCACGAAAGAACAAATCAGCAACATTATCAGCATCATCGCTTTTATGACATGGTATAAAGTGTGCCATTTTCGAGAATCTATCCACGACAACAAATATGCTATCCCTCCCCTTCTTTGTTCGAGGTAAACCTAAAACAAAGTCCATAGATATATCCTCCCAAGGAACACTAGGTACAGGCAAAGGCATATATAAACCATGAGGATTGAGTCGTGACTTAGCTTTTTGACATGTAGTGCATCGAGCAATAAAACGCTCAACATCCCGTCTCATCTTTGGCCAAAAGAAATGTGTAGCAAGTACGTCCTCCGTCTTCTTCACGCCAAAGTGTCCCATTAATCCTCCTCCATGCGCCTCCTGCAACAACAAAAGACGAACGGAGCTAGCTGGAATGCATAGCTTGTTAGCACGAAACACAAATCCATCGTTAACGACGAACTTGTTCCACATTCTTCCTTCTTTACAATTCTGCATTACATCTTTAAAATCAGTATCATGCACATATTGATCTTTGATGGTCTCCAAACCAAATATTTTGAAGTCAAGTTGTGAAAGCATAGTATAGCGGCGAGACAATGCATCAGCAATAACATTTTCTTTTCCCTTCTTGTGTTTAATGACATAAGGAAAAGTCGCAATGAATTCAACCCATTTAGCATGTCTACGATTCAGTTTAGCTTGACTTTTAATATGTTTCAAAGATTCATGATCAGAATGTATAACAAATTCTTTGGGCCATAAATAATGTTGCCATGTTTCTAAAGTCCGAACAAGAGCATATAATTCTTTATCATAAGTAGAATAATTCAGACTAGGCCCACTCAATTTTTCAGAAAAGTATGCAACAGGTTTGCCATCTTGTAATAACACACCGCCTAATCCAATTCCACTAGCATCACATTTAAGCTCAAAAGTCTTATTAAAATCAGGAAGTTGGAGTAAAGGAGCATGTGTCAACTTATCTTTCAATACCGAGAAGGCTTCTTCCTGTGCGGTACCCCAAAGAAAAGGCACATCTTTCTTTGTAAGCTCATTGAGAGGTGCAGCAATGGTGCTGAAATCTCTCACAAAACGCCTATAGAATCCAGCGAGGCCAAGAAAACTCCTCACTTGTGTGACCGTTTTGGGTTGCGGCCAACTCTCAATAGCTTCAATCTTGGCTTTATCAACTTCAATTCCCTGTGGAGTAACAACATAGCCAAGAAAAGATACTCGGTCGGTGCAAAAGGTGCACTTCCCAAGGTTACCAAACAAACGTGCATCACGTAGAGCAATAAAAACAACACGTAAATGTTCCAAATGTTCTTCCAAAGATCTGCTATAAATCAATATGTCATCAAAGTAAACTACCACAAATCGTCCAATGAAAGCACGTAAAACTTCGTTCATTAATCTCATGAAAGTACTAGGTGCATTAGTTAACCCAAAAGGCATGACTAACCACTCATATAATCCAAATTTAGTTTTGAATGCTGTTTTCCATTCATCTCCCAATTTCATACGAATTTGATGGTATCCACTACGTAAATCAACTTTGGAGAATATTGTAGAGCCACTCAATTCATCAAGCATATCATCTAGCCTAGGAATAGGATGACGATAACGAATAGTAATATTATTAATGCCTCTACAATCAACACACATACGTGATGTACCATCCTTTTTTGGCACTAGAATAATAGGAACAGCACAAGGACTAAGGGATTCGCGTATATAACCTTTGTCGAGAAGCTCTTGTACTTGACGCATAATCTCCTTCGTCTCCTCTGGATTGGTACGGTATGGTGCACGGTTTGGCAGTGAAGCACCGGGAATTAAGTCAATCTGATGCTCAATCCCTCGAATAGGCGGTAATCCCGGTGGCACGTCTTGTGGAAAGACGTCAGCGAACTCCTGCAAAATGTTAGTGACAGCAGGAGGCAAAGAGGAAGGCACGTCCTCGAATGAAAATAATGCCTCTTTGCACACAAAAGCATAGCAAACAGATTTGCTGAAATCTAGCTCATCAATATCAGATTTGGTGGCAAATAAACATGCACTTTTCAATTTAATTTCAGAAGCAACACTAGATGGTTTATTATTAGGCTTCATTTGTTGCTCATAAGAGGTAATGACAAAGGTACTGATCTTCCATCTCTACATGAGAATGATGAATGCCTTGTCAATTTGAATGCACCATCTGATGAGCTACCCACTACTTTGATCACACCACCTATTTTAGAGGACTATGTTGATAATTTGACTTTGCCATGTGATCAAACAACTAAAATACCAACAATTTTGAGTGCACCCATTGAATTAACTATTGATGCAAAAGAACCAATGTTTAATCATTTTGATATGACCTCTAATCTTGGTGATGATTCTGTGTTGAATGACTTATTGCATGTTTGCTTATTTAAGCATGTTGTAGCATGTAAATTTGATGCAAGTAAGGTTTATTCACCAATGTTGGGATGGTTTAATGATGAACATTGTCAATCTTTTGAAATGAATAAGAGCTTCACTTATATGTGCAAACTGAGTTGCAATATTTTCATTCCTTCTACTTCTTGTGCTAATTTTTTGGCTTTAGATTTTATGAACTATGCAAGTTACTCATCTATTCATGTGTCATATATGCAAAAATCAAGGGAAGTAAAAATGGATGACATATACATATACAACATGTACACCTTGTCTCTTTTGTTAGCCACATTTCAGATTAAGCAACGCCGAGGACGGCTTTATTTTCAAGAAGGGGAGGATGATGAGGACATGACTACCTTGGATATGACCAAAAATATTGCATATATGCATATTTGTCAGGTGATTTCTAGTGCAAACTATTCAATAATCTATTTATATTATCCAGAACAAAAATACTTCACACACTTTTGTGTTTTGTCTAATTGCAGGTGTATGGGACATTTGTACAATCCACATATGAAGATAAGGAAGAAAGAGATGTTTATTTGCTGTCCAAAAAGTTCTCTCACGTCACTTTTGGCCCAAGAGAAGATAGAGTCCAAGTATTTTTGAAATGACGTCGTCCTCGATGGAAGTTCATCTTCCTCACCCAAATAAGGCTTCAAATCTGCAATGTTAAAAGTGGGACTAACCCCAAAATCTGCAGGCAGCTCAAGTTTATATGCATTATCATTTATTTTCTCTAACACCTTAAAGGGACCATCAGCACGTGGCATTAGCTTTGATTTGCGCAAATCAGGAAATCTATCCTTACGCAAATGTAACCAAACAAGATCTCCAGGTGCAAACACAACATGTTTTCTACCCTTATCTCCAGCAAGTTTATATTTAGCATTCATACGCTCAATGTTTTCCTTAGTTAACTCATGCATTTTTAAAATCAATTCAGCACGTTGTTTAGCATCAAAATTAACCTTCTCCGAAGATGGAAGAGGCAACAAATCAATAGGTGAACGAGGTAGGAAACCATACACAACTTCAAAAGGGCACATCTTAGTAGTAGAATGCAATGAACGATTATAAGCAAATTCAATATGAGGCAAGCATTCCTCCCACATTTTCTTATTATTCTTCAAAACAGCCCTAAGCATAGTAGACAACGTTCTATTGACTACTTCAGTTTGTCCATCAGTTTGGGGGTGACAAGTAGTACTAAAAAGCAGTTTAGTCCCCAACTTAGCCCATAAAAATCTCCAAAAGTGGCTAAGAAATTTAGTATCACGATCTGAAACAATAGTATTTGGCACACCATGCAAGCGAATAATTTCACGAAAGAACAAATCAGCAACATTAACAGCATCATCGCTTTTATGACATGGTATAAAGTGTGCCATTTTCGAGAATCTATCCACGACAACAAATATGCTATCCCTCCCCTTCTTTGTTCGAGGTAAACCTAAAACAAAGTCCATAGATATATCCTCCCAAGGAACACTAGGTACAGGCAAAGGCATATATAAACCATGAGGATTGAGTAGTGACTTAGCTTTTTGACATGTAGTGCATCGAGCAATAAAACGCTCAACATCCCGTCTCATCTTTGGCCAAAAGAAATGTGTAGCAAGTACGTCCTCCGTCTTCTTCACGCCAAAGTGTCCCATTAATCCTCCTCCATGCGCCTCCTGCAACAACAAAAGACGAACGGAGCTAGCTGGAATGCATAGCTTGTTAGCACGAAACACAAATCCATCGTTAACGACAAACTTGTTCCACATTCTTCCTTCTTTACAATTCTGCATTACATCTTTAAAATCAGCATCATGCACATATTGATCTTTGATGGTCTCCAAACCAAATATTTTGAAGTCAAGTTGTGAAAGCATAGTATAGCGGCGAGACAATGCATCAGCAATAACATTTTCTTTTCCCTTCTTGTGTTTAATGACATAAGAGAAAGTCTCAATGAATTCAACCCATTTAGCATGTCTACGATTCAGTTTAGCTTGACTTTTAATATGTTTCAAAGATTCATGATCAGAATGTATAACAAATTCTTTGGGCCATAAATAATGTTGCCATGTTTCTAAAGTCCGAACAAGAGCATATAATTCTTTATCATAAGTAGAATAATTCAGACTAGGCCCACTCAATTTTTCAGAAAAGTATGCAACAGGTTTGCCATCTTGTAATAACACACCTCCTAATCCAATTCCACTAGCATCACATTCAAGCTCAAAAGTCTTATTAAAATCAGGAAGTTGGAGTAAAGGAGCATGTGTCAACTTATCTTTCAATACCGTGAAGGCTTCTTCCTGTGCAGTACCCCAAAGAAAAGGCACATCTTTCTTTGTAAGCTCATTGAGAGGTGCAGCAATGGTGCTGAAATCTCTCACAAAACGCCTATAGAATCCAGCGAGGCCAAGAAAACTCCACACTTGTGTGACCGTTTTGGGCTGCGGCCAACTCTCAATAGCTTCAATCTTGGCTTTATCAACTTCAATTCCCTGTGGAGTAACAACATAGCCAAGAAAAGATACTCGGTCGGTGCAAAAGGTGCACTTCCCAAGGTTACCAAACAAACGTGCATCACGTAGAGCAATAAAAACAACACGTAAATGTTCCAAATGTTCTTCCAAAGATCTGCTATAAATCAATATGTCATCAAAGTAAACTACCACAAATCGTCCAATGAAAGCACGTAAAACTTCGTTCATTAATCTCATGAAAGTACTAGGTGCATTAGTTAACCCAAAAGGCATGACTAACCACTCATATAATCCAAACTTAGTTTTGAATGCTGTTTTCCATTCATCTCCCAATTTCATACGAATTTGATGGTATCCACTACGCAAATCAACTTTGGAGAATATTGTAGAGCCACTCAATTCATCAAGCATATCATCTAACCTAGGAATAGGATGACGATAACGAATAGTAATATTATTAATGCCTCTACAATCAACACACATATGTGATGTACCATCCTTTTTCGGCACTAGAATAATAGGAACAGCACAAGGACTAAGGGATTCGCGTATATAACCTTTGTCGAGAAGCTCTTGTACTTGACGCATAATCTCCTTCGTCTCCTCTGGATTGGTACGGTATGGTGCACGGTTTGGCAGTGAAGCACCGGGAATTAAGTCAATCTGATGCTCAATCCCTCGAATAGGCGGTAATCCCGGTGGCACGTCTTGTGGAAAGACGTCAGCGAACTCCTGCAAAATCTTAGTGACAGCAGGAGGCAAAGAGGAAGGCACGTCCTCGAATGAAAATAATGCCTCTTTGCACACAAAAGCATAGCAAACAGATTTGCTGAAATCTAGCTCATCAATATCAGATTTGGTGGCAAATAAACATGCACTTTTCAATTTAATTTCAGAAGCAACACTAGATGGTTTATTATTAGGCTTCATTTGTTGCTCAAATTCTTTTGCCACAATCTGATTTTCACTCTTATTCGTCTCCTGTTTTGCTTTATTAGCTCTATTAATATCATCTTTCAAAATGGAATCAGGAGTCATAGGAAGCAAAGTAATATTTTTATCCTTATGAACAAGAGTATAGCGATTGTTTATACCATGGTGTCCAGAATTTTTATCAAATTGCCATGGTCTACCAAGTAATAAGGAACATGCTTGCATAGGTACCACATCACAATCAACATAATCAGCATATGTAGAGATACTAAAATGCACACGAACAATACGTGTCACCTTAACCTTGCCGCTGTTGTTGAACCATTGGATGTAGTAAGGATGTGGATGTGGTCTTGTGGTGAGAGAAAGCTTCTCCACCATCTCCATGCTAGCCAAGTTGCTGCAGCTCCCTCCATCTATGATGACGCGCACAGAACGTTCTTTCACAACTCCCTTGGTATGGAACAAATTGTGCCTCTGATTTTGCTCAGCTTGTGTGACCTGCACACTCAAAACACGTTGAGCAACTAAACATTCATACCTGTCAGCGTCTTCAGGAGCCATGTATTGTATCTCATGATCAGAATCATCTCCACCATGTTCTTCACGTGTAATAAGAGCCAAAGTCTCCTCATCATAGTCACTAGCAGACTCATATCCACCATCCGCGGTAGCAATCATCACACGCGGAGATTTGCATTCTCTCGCATAATGACCTCCTCCCTTACAATGACGACAAATAATATCACTTGTGTGCCCTGTTGATGCCATGGAAGAAGAAGAACGCTGTGCAGGCCCCGCAGGTGCGCTCTTGGCAGATAATGGTGGTTGTGCCTGTTTTCTTGTATCACGGCTGGAGGTGGCACCGGATGGAGGTGCCGGTGCAGTTGAAGTAGAAGATGCACGTGGTGTCCATGATGAAGGTCGGCCTGCAGAAAAGTTAGTTCGCCCCAATGCTTGTCGATCCTGCACTTCACGTTCAGCTTTACAAGCAAGATGGAATAAACGAGTGATATTAGTATACTCCTTATAGTCTAGAATGGTCTGAATCTCTCTATTTAATCCACCCAAAAAACGTGCAAGCATAGCTTCATTCTCCTCAACAATACCACATCTAATCATGCCAGTTTGTAATTCCTGATAATATTCTTCTACAGAATTTTTCCCTTGTCTTAAACGCTGTAATTTTTGAAGCAATTCACGTTGATAATATGGTGGAACCCAACGAGTACGCATAGCAGTTTTCAAAGCAGCCCAAGTAGTTGGAATAGGATATAATCTACAATGTTCAGACCACCATACACATGCAAAACTAGTGAAAGCACAAACAGAAGCAGCAACTCGTCTCTCCTCAGGATATTGTAAACATGTAAATCATTGTTCAGTTTCTAACTCCCAAGTAAGATATATATCAGGAACATATCTACCCTCAAATGGTGGAATATTCAATTTCAGTTTAGGAATATGGACATCATCTCGTACCTGAGGTGGTGGTGCAGGACTACCATTACGAATATATACCTGAGGTCGACCTGCTGGTGGTGGTGCAGGTGGCTGCATGTAGTGCTGATTTTGATCAACCTCATCCTCATAATCTCCCACATAATCATCCTCCTCCGCATCAGTAGCAGGAGCCACAGAAGTATCAACAGCAGCACCAACAGTTTGGCCAAACGCAAGAGGAACACGACTCGCTCGGCGAAGGTCTGTTTCGCGATGTGGAGGTAGTCGTTGTTGTTGTTGTTGGAGAGGTGCGTTAGGTGCAGCGGGTGGTGGTGGTGGAAGACGCGCGAGCAATTCATTAAACTTGTTATCGAGCTTTGTTTCGAACGTCTTCTCAAGGCCAGTGATCTTCTCCATGGCCTCTTCAAAATTGTTCAGCACATCTTGCCCCTGTTCAGTCATCATTTGCTGAAACTTATCATGAAGCTCCTTGTTCGATAAATTCTCCCAGTCAATCTCGTCGGCTTGTGATCCTGGCATGGTTAGCAGCAATAGAAACACACAAGAATATGATCCTACAGACTACTAACAAGTGGTGGTGGTGGGTGTCACAAATCCGTCAAGCAAAACTCAAATTCTTACCAGTTCTTACCCAGCAACAGGCGGTGATCGGCAACCGTTGTAGTCAAAACTCTCAAAGCTTGGATAGAGCGATTACCAGGGAGAGTCAAACGCACGACGTAGATGTATGTGAAGCTGGGAAGGCTTATAATATGGTAGCAAAAAGGGTCAGCAATAATCAATTCAGAGATGCAAAGTTGAATAAACGCTCAACGACGGTACGGTGCTGGTCCTAGGCTAGACTGTGCTAGAGACGCGAGCCTAGAACACCAACAAAATCACGGCGCGACACGTAAACAAGGGAGGAGCACACTCTAAAATTTTGTTTCTCTTTTTTTTTTGCACTTTTTTTCCTCTTTTTTTTTTGCTCCGCAACAAATTTTTTTCGAAAAAGTCTACAAATGGTCTAAAAACTGCCTAGCCAGAATTTTCTAGACTTAGTTTTTTTTTTTAAATTGGAACTATTTTTCTTCTGCGGATGGCTCAGAAGTTGGGGAGTCCTTCTCTGTCACGACTCGGAGTATCGCGTGATCTGGAAATCGAGAACAATGCAACAATTACTAGACTCGGACTAGGACTGGTGGCGGAGATGAATCTGGTGGAACTCGGACTGGTGGCGGAGATGAATCTGGTGGAACACGGACAGGTGGCGGATATATGTTGCAGGTGAACTCGGATTGGCGTGATGGCGGCAGATATGTGGTGGCGTATATGGATTCGGATTGGCGGTGAATATGTGGTGGTGGTATATGGCAACAGCGACGATGATGATGCGGTGGTGATATATGCCAGCGGCGACGTGACAACCTGTGAACAGAACTCGAAACTCTAAAAGACTAGACGCTAAGACCAGCAACTGGACACGACGATGCAACCGCAAATTCAACAAAGCAAATACAGAAAAGATTATGCAAGGCTCAGATTGGTTCGGATGGGATGAACTAACCCTAATTTTTTTTTGGCTTTTTCGTGGACTATAGGTATGAAGAACAGACTCGATCTAAACTACGAAAAACTGTAAAATCTCACCGAGCAACCTGGAAATCTGATACCACTTGATAGAGGCAAAGGTGTCCCGTCTTTCGATGAGATGATGGATATCGCTTTGGTGGAAGTCGACTTTGACGATCCGACTACGAACGTGCGAGGACGTCGCGCCTTAGCAATCGCTAAACCAACTCCGAGAGGTTATTGACCACGCCGGAGCACGATCAACCTGACCACGAGGGTCTGTTTCCTGCGAGCAAACGAAGAACAAGCAAGAAACTAAGATTGCAATCTGGATATTGCGAATATAAGATGAAAGCTTTATTGATCAAGGTGGGGTTCTGTGACGCCTTTGTCAGGTCGTTGAACACAAACGAAGTACGTGAAGTTGCAGCTATGGCGAACTTTTAATCTAAACAAAACCCCCAAAGTCTAAACGGTGCCCTAAGGGCTGTATATATGGAGGAAGAGAGGGGGAATTTCGTGGCCCTTGGTGGAGGTGTCCGAAATCAACCCTATCTCTTGTTTCCCCACACATACGGACTCTAAAAATAGCCTATACTTATGTATTTCGAAATTACATGGGCCTGGCCCAATAAAAAAAAGGTGACGCAGCACCTATAATAGCCTCGGGACGAAATTTATGAAGTGGCATCTTGTATATTTTGTCCATGGCTTCATGCACCCATTATGGTGGCTTCAATGTCCTGAAATCATCACTTGTAACTCCGTTCTTGTTCCCCTTGCGCATGGCATCATCTCCATGCTTGTTCTTGCTCCAACGTTCATCCTTCTCCAAGCTAGGCCCTTCATTTGTAAGCAAAACAAATGTATCCAATTTAGGCAGCATCATATTCTCATGAACATTAGAATCATTACCAAGAAACGAAAGTACCTGATAATTTAATTGGCGTGCGCGAGCTCTAGTAATTGGTCCCGTATATGTAGCAGTAGGGGCTGTGGGTGTAACAATAGTATTGATGTCCTCATCATCCTTCGTCTCCTCTGGATTGGTACAGTATGGTGCACGGTTTGGCAGTGAAGCACCGGGAATTAAGTCAATCTGATGCTCAATCCCTCGAATAGGCGGTAATCCCGGTGGCACGTCTTGTGGAAAGACGTCAGTGAACTCCTGCAAAATGTTAGTGACAGCAGGAGGCAAAGAGGAAGGCACGTCCTCGAAGGAAAATAATGCCTCTTTGCACACAAAAGCATAGCAAACAGATTTGCTGAAATCTAGCTCATCAATATCAGATTTGGTGGCAAATAAACATGCACTTTTCAATTTAATTTCAGAAGCAACACTAGATGGTTTATTATTAGGCTTCATTTGTTGCTCAAATTCTTTTGCCACAATCTGATTTTCACTCTTATTCGTCTCCTGTTTTGCTTTATTAGCTCTATTAATATCATCTTTCAAAATGGAATCAGGAGTCATAGGAAGCAAAGTAATATTTTTATCCTTATGAACAAGAGTATAGTGATTGTTTCTACCATGGTGTACAGAATTTTTATCAAATTGCCATGGTCTACCAAGTAATAAGGAACATGCTTGCATAGGTACCACATCACAATCAACATAATCAGCATATGTAGAGATACTAAAATGCACACGAACAGTACGTGTTACCTTAACCTTGCCGCTGTTGTTGAACAATTGGATGTAGTAAGGATGTGGATGTGGTCTTGTGGTGAGAGAAAGCTTCTCCACCATCTCCATGCTAGCCAATTTGTTGCAGCTCCCTCCATCTATGATGACGCGCACAGAACGTTCTTTCACAACTCCCTTGGTATGGAACAAATTGTGCCTCTGATTTTGCTCAGCTTGTGTGACCTGCACACTCAAAACACGTTGAGCAACTAAACATTCATACCTGTCAGCGTCTTCAGGAGCCATGTATTGCGTCTCATGATCAGAATCATCTCCACCATGTTCTTCACGTGTAATAAGAGCCAAAGTCTCCTCATCATAGTCACTAGCGGACTCATATCCACCATCTGTGGTAGCAATCATCACACGCGGAGATTTGCATTCTCTCGCATAATGACCTCCTCCCTTACAACGACGACAAATAATATCACTTGTGTGCCCTGTTGATGCCATGGAAGAAGAAGAACTCTGTGCAGGCCCAGCAGGTGCGCTCTTGGCAGATAATGGTGGTTGTGCCTGTTTTCTTGTATCACGACTGGAGGAGGCACCTGATTGAGGTGCTGGTGCAGTTGAAGTAGAAGATGCACGCGGTGTCCATGATGAAGGTCGGCCTGCAGAAAAGTTAGATCGCGCCAATGCTTGTCGATCCTGCACTTCACGTTCAGCTTTACAAGCAAGATGGAATAAACGAGTGATATTAGTATACTCCTTATAGTCTAGAATGGTCTGAATCTCTCTATTTAATCCACCCAGAAAACGTGCAAGCATAGCTTCATTGTCCTCAACAATACAACATCTAATCATGCCAGTTTGTAATTCCTGATAATATTCTTCTACAGAATTTTTCCCTTGTCTTAAACGCTGCAATTTTTGAAGCAATTCACGTTGATAATATGGTGGAACCCAACGCGTACGCATAGCAGTTTTCAAAGCAGCCCAAGTAGTTGGAATAGGATATAATCTACAATGTTCAGACCACCAGACACATGCAAAACTAGTGAAAGCACAAACAGCAGCAGCAACCCGTCTCTCCTCGGGATATTGTAAACATGTAAAACGTTGTTCAGTTTCTAACTCCCAAGCAAGATATATATCAGGAACATATCTACCCTCAAATGGTGGAATATTCAATTTCAGTTTAGGAATATGGACATCATCTCGTACCTGAGGTGGTGGTGCAGGCCTACCATTACGAATATATACCTGAGGTCGACCTGCTGGTGGTGGTGCAGGTGGCTGCACGTAGTGCTGATTTTGATCAACCTCATCCTCATAATCGCCCGCATACTCATCATCATCCTGGGTACCAGCAGCAACAGTAGAAGGAGCCAAGGAAGCATCAACAATAGGAACAGCAGCACCAGAAGTTTGGCCATCCACAATAGGAACACGCTTCGCTCGTCCATACTGATTCGAAAAGAGGCGTTGTTGTTGTTGTTGCAGAGGTGCGATAGGTGCAGCCGGCGGTGGTGGTGGAAAACGCGCGAGCAATTCATTAAACTTGCTATCAAGCTTCGTTTCGAACGTCTTCTCAATGCCATCTACCTTCTCCCTGGCCTCGTCAAATCTGTTTAGCACATCTTGCACCTGTCCACTCATCATTTGCTGAAATTTATCATGTAGCTGTTTGTTCGTCAGGTTCTCCCAATCAGTCTCATTGGCTTGTGATCCTACCATGGTTAGCAGCAAATAGAAACACACAAGAGTATGATCCTACAAACTACTAAGAAGTGGTGGTGGTGTATCACAAATCCGTCAAGCAAATCTCAAATTCTTACCAGTTCTTACCCAGCAGCAGGCGGTGATCGGCAACCGTTGTAGTCAAAAACTCTCAAAGCTTGGATAGAGTGATTACCAAGGAGAGTCAAACACACGATGTAGATGTATGTGGAGCTAGGAAGGCTTATAATATGGTAGCAAAAAGGGTCAGCAATAATCAGTTCAGAGATGCAAAGTTGAATAAACGCTCAACGACGGTACTGTGCTGGTCCTAGGCTAGACTATGCTAGAGACGCGAGCCTAGACACCAACAAAATCACGGCGCGGCACGTAAACAAGGGAAAAGCACACTCTGGATTTTTTTCGCTTTTTTTTATTTTTTTTGCGCTGTTTTTCTTGCGCTGTTTTTTTTGCGAAAAATCACTATAATGGCGAGTGTCTCAAAACTCTTCGTAGGTCAAACTGACAGGATGGGCACGGAATTTTTTCGACCAATTTTTTTTTTCGACTGCCCGGACCCAAAAACTGGAAACGGGTCAAAAAAAACTTCCTATAATGGCACCTGTCTCAAAACACTCAGAAACACTCAGAAAAACTTCCTATAATGCGTTTTCGAAAATTTTTGGGCCTAAACGGAGCGTGGTTTCCGGACTCTTTTTTTTTTCAAAACCTACTCCGGCAAGGAAACACGAATCGGAATCTAGATGGATCTCGAAAACAAACCTAATATGACAAGAACTCGGATTGGTGGTGGATATATGGTAGTAGATGGCAGCGGTGGTGGTATATGGATACGGATTCAAAGCGGTGGCGGATAAGCGGTGGTGGTAGATGGCAGGGGCGATGATGATGGTGCGGCGGCGGCGTGACAACTTATGACCAGAACTCGAAAGTCTAAAAGACTAGACTCTAAGACCAGCAACTAGACACGACGATGCAACCGCAAATTCAACAAAGCAAAACCCTAAAAAGATTATGCAAAAGCTCAGATTGGTTCGGATATGATGAACTAACCCTAATTTTTTTTGTGGCTTTTTCGTGGACTATAGGTATGAAGAACAGACTCGATCTAAACTACGAAAAACTGTAAAATCTCACCGAGCAACCTGGAAATCTGATACCACTTGATAGAGGCAAAGGTGTCCCGTCTTTCGATGAGATGATGGATATCGCTTTGGTGGCAGTCGACTTTGACGATCTGACTACGAACGTGCGAGGACGTCGCGCCGTAGTAATCGCTAAACCAACTCCGAGAGGTTATTGACCACGCCGGAGCACGATCAACCTGACCACGAGGGTCTGTTTCCTGCGAGCAAACGAAGAACAAGCAAGAAACTGAGATTGCAATCTGGATATTGCAAATATAAGATGAAAGCTTTATTGATCAAGGTGGGGTTCTGTGACGCCTTTGTCTGGTCGTTGAACACAAACGAAGTACGCGAAGTTGCAGGTATGGCGAACTTTTAATCTAAACAAAACCCAAAGTCTAAACGATGCCCTAAGGGCTGTATATATGGAGGAAGAGGGGGGAATTTTATGACCCTTGGTGGAGGGGTCCGAAATCAACCCTATCTTTTGTTTCCCCACACATACGGACTCTAAAAATAGCCTATACTTATGTATTTCGAAATTACATGGGCCCGGCCCAATAATAAGGTGACGCAGCACCTATAATAGCCTCGGGACGAAATTTATGAAGTGGCATCTTGTATATTTCGTCCAAGGCTTCATGCACCCATTATGGTGGCTTCAAAGTCCTGAAATCATCACTTGTAACTCCGTTCTTGTTCCCCTTGCGCATGCCATCATCTCCATGCTTGTTCTTAATCCAATGTTCATCCTTCTCCAAGCTAGGCCCTTCATTTGTAAGCAAAACAAATGTATCCAATTTAGGCAGCATCATGATAGAGGCAAAGGTGTCCCGTCTTTCGATGAGATGATGGATATCGCTTTGGTGGCAGTCGACTTTGACGACCCGACTACGAACGTGCGAGGACGTCGCGCCTTAGCAATCGCTAAACCAACTCCGAGAGGTTATTGACCACGCCGGAGCACGATCAACCTGACCACGAGGGTCTGTTTCCTGCGAGCAAACGAAGAACAAGCAAGAAACTGAGATTGCAATCTGGATATTGCAAATATAAGATGAAAGCTTTATTGATCAAGGTGGGGTTCTGTGACGCCTTTGTCTGGTTGTTGAACACAAACGAAGTACGCGAAGTTGCAGCTATGGCGAACTTTTAATCTAAACAAAACCCAAAGTCTAAACGATGCCCTAAGGGCTGTATATATGGAGGAAGAGGGGGGAATTTCATGACCCTTGGTGGAGGGGTCCGAAATCAACCCTATCTTTTGTTTCCCCACACATACGGACTCTAAAAATAGCCTATACTTATGTATTTCGAAATTACATGGGCCCGGCCCAATAATAAGGTGACGCAGCACCTATAATAGCCTCGGGACGAAATTTATGAAGTGGCATCTTGTATATTTCGTCCAAGGCTTCATGCACCCATTATGGTGGCTTCAAAGTCCTGAAATCATCACTTGTAACTCCGTTCTTGTTCCCCTTGCGCATGCCATCATCTCCATGCTTGTTCTTAATCCAATGTTCATCCTTCTCCAAGCTAGGCCCTTCATTTGTAAGCAAAACAAATGTATCCAATTTAGGCAGCATCATGATAGAGGCAAAGGTGTCCCGTCTTTCGATGAGATGATGGATATCGCTTTGGTGGCAGTCGACTTTGACGACCCGACTACGAACGTGCGAGGACGTCGCGCCTTGGCAATCGCTAAACCAACTCCGAGAGGTTATTGACCACGCCGGAGCACGATCAACCTGACCACGAGGATCTGTTTCCTGCGAGCAAACGAAGAACAAGCAAGAAACTGAGATTGCAATCTGGATATTGCGAATATAAGATGAAAGCTTTATTGATCAAGGTGGGGTTCTGTGACGCCTTTGTCTGGTCGTTGAACACAAACGAAGTACGCGAAGTTGCAGCTATGGCGAACTTTTAATCTAAACAAAACCCAAAGTCTAAACGATGCCCTAAGGGCTGTATATATGGAGGAAGAGGGGGGAATTTCGTGGCCCTTGGTGGAGGGGTCCGAAATCAACCCTATCTCTTGTTTCCCCACACATACGGACTCTAAAAATAGCCTATACTTATGTATTTCGAAATTACATGGGCCTGGCCCAATAATAAGGTGACGCAGCACCTAAACTAGCCTCGGGACGAAATTTATGAAGTGGCATCTTGTATATTTCGTCCAAGGCTTCATGCACCCATTATGGTGGCTTCAAAGTCCCTAAATCATCACTTGTAACTCCGTTCTTGTTCCCCTTGCGCATGCCATCATCTCCATGCTTGTTCTTGCTCCAATGTTCATCCTTCTCCAAGCTAGGCCCTTCATTTGTAAGCAAAACAAATGTATCCAATTTAGGCAGCATCATATTCTCATGAACATTAGAATCATTACCAAGAAACGAAAGTACCTGGTAATTTAGTTGGCGTGCACGAGCTCTAGTAATTGGTCCAGTATGTATAGCAGCAGGGGCTGTGGGTGTAACAATTGTATTGATGTCCTGATGAGGACATGACTACCTTGGATATGACCAAAAATATTGCATATATGCATATTTGTCAGGTGATTTCTAGTGCAAACTATTCAATAATCTATTTATGTTATCCAGAACAAAAATACTTCACACACTTTTGTGTTTTGTCTAATTGCAGGTGTATGGGACATTTGTACAATCCACATATGAAGATAAGGAATAAAGAGATGTTTATTTGCTGTCCAAAAAGTTCTCTCACGTCACTTTTGGCCCAAGAGAAGATAGAGTCCAAGTCTCTCACGTTCTGGATTCAGATTCGGACTGCACAGACAGACCTGACTCAAAACGCACACAAGTTTTTCATACGGACACCGAATTGGTTGATTCTTTTTTTGTTGGAAACTAGATTTCGTGCACTTTCCAACCCAATTGGAATCACCTTCAAATTCGTCCGGAGCGTTGAGTTGTGGACGAAACAATCTGATGCTGCAGCAGAATCCGAGTCAAACTACAAGTCCAAAGGTGTTACATCACCTCCACTTGGGCCCATTGGCCTTGTACGACCTAGATTTAGTTTTAGGCTGCCTTGGGACGTCCTCCCACCTCCTAGGCCGCCACCCCTTGCTCCTATATAAGTAGATCCATCTAGTAGCTTTTACTTGGGATTTGTTTAGTTAAAAGTTAGCCATTGCAACTTCGTGTACTTCGTTTGTGTCCAACGACCACACCAAGACCGCTTACGGATCCCCACCATTATCAATACATCATATATATTCGCAATATTCAGATTGCTTTATCATATTCTTGCTCGTTCTTCGATTGCTTGCAGGAATAGACCTTCGTGGTCAGGTTGATCGTGCTCCAGCGTGGTCAATAACCTCTCGGAGTTGGTTTAGCGATTGCTAAGGCGCAACGTCGTGCATGTTTATAGTCGCATCGTCAAAGTCGTCTCCACGAAATCGATAGTTATCATCTCATCGAAAGATCGGGACACCCCGCCTCTATCAAGTGGTATCAGTTTTCAGGTTGCTCGGTGAGAATTTCCAGTTTTTCCTAGATTAGATTTATTTTCTTACCTATTGTCCAAGAAAAAGCCACAAAACAAAAGTTAGATCTATTCATCCTTTGTCCTAGCCAGACTGAGCCTTTGCAATTTTCTTTTCATTGTTTGCATTATTGAATTATCGGTTGCATCGCCGTGTCGAGTTGCTGGTCTTAGTGTCTAGTTCCTTTAGAGTTTCGAGTTCTGTTCACATTAATCACGCAGCCGCTGCATCATTATCCCATCCGCTGTCCACCATCCCATCCACCAATTTCCACCACGTGCTACGCACTGTTTATTGTCATAATCATAGTTGAGGTCACTCACATCTTCGCCAGATCGAATCTGCATCTTATCTAGTTTGTCTTGGAAAGAGGGAGAAAAAGAAGATAAAGAAAAAAAAGAGAGAAAAAAGGAAAGAAAAAAAAAAGAAAAAGAGGGAGAAGAAAAAGAAAAAAAAAGCGTGAGAAAAAAAAGAGAGAAGAAAAAAATTGGATCTATCTAGAATCAATCTCGTACCTGAATTCGGATTGGAATCTGTTTTGCGCACTGTTCAGTAAAACAGGTGTATCTTCCTCATACGAAGTCCGTTTTGGCTCCGTGAGTACTCAAATTGAAGCTAGCGACGAGCCGCATCTAAATAGTTGCAGAAGCTAGTTCAATATTTGACACCTCAAAATCGGCTTCCAAATAGGTCTTTTTGCCCTCCGAAGTTCATGAACACAGCTTGTTATAATTTTTCAGGCCAGTTTTAGAATTCTTTGACTCCTCATATCAACTCGGAATTGAGTGATTCTTTTTGCATTGGAAAGCTTGAGTTAATAGCATTCTTTGAAAGAATTTATCAGAAAATTGTCTTAAACTTTTCAAGAGGAAAGTTGGAGAGAGAGTTGTTGTATATCCTGCTTGGCAGTTGTTTTTCATCATTATCTTCACTGCCGTTGTGATATTCACTTATATCTTGCTGTCAAGAGCTACTTAGTATCCTTCATTGATGCTAGTTGTGCTACGCCATGACCTCATTAGTGTTTTAGGCTCGCGTCTCTAGTACGGTCTAGCCTAGGACCAGCACAGTACCGTCGTTGAGCGTTTATTCAACATTGCATCTTTGAATTGATTATTGCTAATCTTTTGCTACCATATATAGCCAACCCAGCTCCACATATTTCTACACCGTGTATACGTACGCTGCCCTGGCAATCGCTTTACTCAATATTCGGAGTTACTTGACACCGCTGGTTGCCGATCACCGCCTGCTGCATGGTAAGAACTTGTAAGACATTGATATTTGCTTTACTGTGAGCGTTTTACCACCACATCCTAGTAGTTATAGGAACATTATTTTTGGGTTTTGTTTCTTGTTCTACTGATCATGACAGGATCCAGAGTCAATTCATGGGCTTTGTCGATCGCGGGAGACGTGCCACCACCTTTGCAAATACCACAACCGTCATGAGAGGTGCACAAACATCCAAATGCACATGATCAGGTTAATGTATCTATACCACCATTTAATGGCCGTTTTAAACCTGCTTTATATATTGAATGGGAGTTCGACATAAAAAATATATTTGCTTCCCATAATTTCGATGAACATAAAAAGGTTAAGGTTGCGGTTGGTTCTTTCACTGGTTATGCTTTGGTTTGGTGGAGTGAATATTGTCGGTTACACCCTGATTATATACCTACTACTTGGGATGATTTGAAACTTGCCATGCGACATACTTTCGTCCCTGCTTATTATACTCGTGACATAATTAAGAAGTTGCAACACTTAAAACAAGGTAGTGAAACTGTAACAAAATATTATGATCATTTACAAACTACCTTGTTGCATTCCTCTTTAGAAGAAAGTGAAGATGATTTTATGGATAGATTTTGGGGAGGATTAAACCGTGATATTCAAGAGATACTAATTCATGAAGAGTGTTATCATATGGACCATTTGTTTCATCTTGCTTGCAAAGCTGAACAGGAAATAAAACGACGTGTTGGCCACGAGGAGAACAAGCGCACGGTGCACATTCCAAGAGTTGATATGATTGTTCCTTCAACTACTAGGCATACTATGACAACCACATCCGTTGTTGTCAGGACTACATCACCTCCACCATGTGACACATCGGCCCCGAGAGTGGCTACATCATCTGAGTTGATCATAAGAGGTAATGACACAGGTACTGATCTTCCATCTCTACATGAGAATGATGAATGCCTTGTCAATTTGAATGCACCATCTGATGAGCTACCCACTACTTTGATCACACCACCTATTTTAGAGGACTACATTGATAATTTGACTTTGCCATGTGATCAAACAACTGAAATACCAACAATTTTACGGGCACCCATTGAATTAACTATTGATGCAAAAGAACCAATGTTTAATCATTTTGATATGACCTCTAATCATGGTGATGATTCTGTGTTGAATGACTTATTGCATGTTTGCTTATTTAAGCATGTTGTAGCATGTAAATTTGATGCAAGTAAGGTTTATTCACCAATGTTGGGATGGTTTAATGATGAACATTGTCAATCTTTTGAAATGAATAAGAGCTTCACTTATATGTGCAAACTGAGTTGCAATATTTTCATGCCTTCTACTTCTTGTGCTAATTTTTTGGCTTTAGATTTTATGAACTATGCAAGTTACTCATCTATTCATGTGTCATATATGCAAAAATCAAGGGAAGTAAAAATGGATGACATATACATATACAACATGTACACCTTGTCTCTTTTGTTAGCCACATTTCAGATTAAGCAACGCCGAGGACGGCTTTATTTTCAAGAAGGGGAGGATGATGAGGACATGACTACCTTGGATATGACCAAAAATATTGCATATATGCATATTTGTCAGGTGATTTCTAGTGCAAACTATTCAATAATCTATTTATGTTATCCAGAACAAAAATACTTCACACACTTTTGTGTTTTGTCTAATTGCAGGTGTATGGGACATTTGTACAATCCACATATGAAGATAAGGAATAAAGAGATGTTTATTTGCTGTCCAAAAAGTTTTCTCACGTCACTTTTGGCCCAAGAGAAGATAGAGTCCAAGTCTCTCACGTTCTGGATTCAGATTCGGACTGCACAGACAGACCTGACTTAAGACGCACACAAGTTTTTCATACGGACTCCGAATTGGTTGATTCTTTTTTTGTTGGAAACTAGATTTCGTGCACTTTCCAACCCAATTGGAATCACCTTCAAATTCGTCCGGAGCGTTGAGTTGTGGACGAAACAATCTGATGCTGCAGCAGAATCCGAGTCAAACTACAAGTCCAAAGGTGTTACATCACCTCCACTTGGGCCCATTGGTCTTGTACGACCTAGATTTAGTTTTAGGCTGCCTTGGGACGTCCTCCCACCTCCTAGGCCGCCACCCCTTGCTCCTATATAAGTAGATCCATCTAGTAGCTTTTACTTGGGATTTGTTTAGTTAAAAGTTAGCCATTGCAACTTCGTGTACTTCGTTTGTGTCCAACGACCAGACCAAGACCGCTTACGGATCCCCACCATTATCAATACTTCATATATATTCGCAATATTCAGATTGCTTTATCATATTCTTGCTCGTTCTTCGATTGCTTGCAGGAATAGACCTTCGTGGTCAGGTTGATCGTGCTCCAGCGTGGTCAATAACCTCTCGGAGTTGGTTTAGCGATTGCTAAGGCGCAACGTCGTGCACGTTTGTAGTCGGATCGTCAAAGTCGTCTCCACGAAATCGATAGTTATCATCTCATCGAAAGATCGGGACACCCCGCCTCTATCATGTCCTCATCAAGAAAGCAGGCACAACCACCACTATCTGCCAAGAGCACACCTGCCGGGCCTGCGCAGAGCTCATCTTCTTCCATGGCATCAACAGGGCACACAAGTGATATTATTTGTCGTCGTTGTAAGGGAAGAGGACATTTTGCGAGAGAATGCAAATCTCGGTGTGTGATGATTTCTACTGAGGATGGTGGGTATGAGTCCGCTAATGACTATGATGAGGAGACTTTGGCTCTTATTACACATGAAGAACACGGTGGAGATGATTTTGATCATGAGACGCAATACATGGCTGCTGAAGATGCTGATAGGTATGAATGTTTAGTTGCTCAACGTGTTTTGAGTGTGCAGGTTATACAAGCTGAGCAAAATCAGAGGCATAATTTGTTCCATACAAAGGGAGTTGTGAAGGAACGTTCTATTCGCGTCATCATAGATGGAGGGAGCTGCAACAACTTGGCTAGCATGGAGATGGTGGAGAAGCTATCTCTCACCACAAGACCACATCCACATCCTTACTACATCCAATGGTTCAACAACAGCGGCAAGGTTAAGGTAACATGTACTGTTCGTGTGCATTTTAGTATCTCTACATATGCTGATTATGTTGATTGTGATGTGGTACCCATGCAAGCATGTTCCTTATTACTTGGTAGACCATGGCAATTTGATACAAATTCTGTACACCATGGTAGAAATAATCAGTATACTCTTGTTCATAAGGATAGCCATATTACTTTGCTTCCCATGACTCCTGAATCCATTTTTAAAGATGATATTAATAGAGCTAATAAAGCAAAACAGGAGAAAAATAAGGGTGAAAATCAGATTGTGGCAAAAGATTTTGAGCAACAAATGAAACCTAATAATAAACCATCTAGTGTTGCTTCTGAAATTAAATTGAAAAGTGCATGTTTACTTGCCAAAAATCTGATATTGATGAGCTAGATTTCAGCAAATCTGTTTGCTATGGTTTTGTGTGCAAAGAGGCATTATTTTCATTCGAGTACGTGCCTTCCTCTTTGCCCCCTACTGTTAGTAACATTTTGCAGGAGTTCGCTGACATCTTCCCACAAGACGTGCCACCGGGATTACCACCTATTCGAGGGATTGAGCATCGCTACCCAACCGTGCACCATACCGCACCAATCCAGAGGACACGAAGGAGATTATGCGTCAAGTACAGGAGCTGCTCGACAAAGGTTACATACGCGAATCTCTTAGTCCTTGTGTTGTTCCTATTATACTAGTGCCTAAAAAGGATACGTCGCGTATGTGTGTTGATTGTAGAGGCATTAATAATATTACTATTCGTTATCGTCATCCTATTCCTAGGCTAGATGATATGCTCGATGAATTGAGTGGCTCTACAATTTTCTCCAAAGTTGATTTGCGTAGTGGATACCATCAAATTCGTATGAAATTGGGAGATGAATGGAAAAAGGCATTTAAAACTAAGTTTGGTTTATATAAGTGGTTAGTCATGCCTTTTGGGTTAACTAATGCTCTTAGTACTTTCATGAGACTAATGAACGAAGTTTTACGTGCTTTCATTGGACGATTTGTGGTAGTCTATTTTAATGATATACTGATTTATAGCAAATCTTTGGAGGAACATTTGGAACATTTATGTGTTGTTTTTGTTGCTCTACGTGATGCACGTTTGTTTGGTAACCTTGGGAAGTGCACCTTCTGCATCGACCGAGTATCTTTTCTTGGCTATGTTGTTACTCCATAGGGAATTGAAGTTGATAAAGCCAAGATTGAAGCTATTGAGAGTTGGCCGCAGCCCAAAACGGTCACACAAGCGAGGAGTTTCTTGGCCTCGCTGGTTTCTATAGGCATTTTGTGAGAGATTTCAGCACCATTGCTGCACCTCTCAACGAGCTTACAAAGAAGGATGTGCCTTTTGTTTGGGGTACCGCATAGGAAGAAGCCTTCACGGTATTGAAAGATAAGTTGACACATGCTCCTTTACTCCAACTTCCTGATTTTAGTAAGACTTTTGAGCTTGAATGTGATGCTAGTGGAATTGGATTAGGAGGTGTGTTATTACAAGATGGCAAACCTGTTGCATACTTTTCTGGAAAATTGAGTGGGCCTAGTCTGAACTATTCTACTTATGATAAAGAATTATATGCTCTTGTTCGGACCTTAGAAACATGGCAACATTATTTATGGCCCAAGGAATTTGTTATACATTCTGATCATGAATCTTTGAAACACATTAAAAGTCAAGCAAAACTGAACCGTAGACATGCTAAATGGGTTGAATTCATTGAGACTTTCCCTTATGTCATTAAACACAAGAAGGGTAAAGAAAATGTTATTGCTGATGCATTGTATCGTCGTTATACTATGCTTTCACAACTTGACTTT
The DNA here is from genome assembly GCF_018294505.1 of Triticum aestivum. NCBI lineage: Eukaryota > Viridiplantae > Streptophyta > Magnoliopsida > Poales > Poaceae > Triticum > Triticum aestivum. Next base: position 80,330 of record NW_025225096.1, on the reverse strand, counting down.
AAAATATTTGGTTTGGAGACCATCAAAGATTAATATGTGCATGATGTATTGCAAAATTGTAAGGAAGGGAGAACTTGGAACAAGTTCGTTCTTAACGATGGATTTGTGTTTCGTGCTAACAAGCTATGCATTCCAGCTAGCTCCGTTCGTGTTTTGTTGTTGCTGGAGGCGCATGGAGGAGGATTAATGGGACACTTTGGCGTCAAGAAGACGGAGGATATACTTGCCACACATTTCTTCTGGCCAAAGATGAGACGGGATGTTGAGCGTTTTGTTGCTCACTGCACTACATGTCAAAAACCTAAGTCATGACTCAATCCTCATGGTTTATATATGCCTTTGCCTGTACCTAGTGTTCCTTGGGAGGATATATATATGGACTTTGTTTTAGGTTTACCTCGAACAAATAAGGGGAGGGATAGCACATTTGTTGTCGTGGATAGATTTTCGAAAATGGCACACTTTATACCATGTCATAAAAGCGATGATGCTGTTAATGTTGCTGATTTGTTTTTTTTGTGAAATTATTCGCTTGCATGGTGTGCCAAATACTATTGTTTCAGATCGTGATACTAAATTTCTTAGCCACTTTTGGTGATGTTTATGGGCTAAGTTGGGACTAAACTGCTTTTTAGTACTACTTGTCACCCCCAAACTGATGGACAAACTGAAGTAGTCAATAGAACATTGTCTACTATGCTTAGGGCTGTTTTGAAGAATAATAAGAAAATGTGGGAAGAATGCTTTCCTCATATTGAATTTGCTTATAATAGTTCATTGCATTCTACTACTAAGATGTGCCCTTTTGAATTTGTGTATGGTTTCCTACCTCATGCACCTATTGATTTGTTGCCTCTTCCATCTTCGGAGAAGGTTAATTTTTATGATAAAGAACGTGCTGAATTGATTTTTTAAATGCATGAGTTAACTAAGGAAAACATTGAGCGTATGAATGCTAAATATAAACTTGCTAGAGATAAGGGTAGAAAACATGTTGTGTTTGCACCTGGAGATTTTGTTTGTTTACATTTCCGTAAGGATAGATTTCCTAATTTGCGCAAATCAAAGCTAATGCCACATGATGATGGTCCTTTTAAAGTGTTAGAGAAAATAAATGATAATGCATATAGACTTGAGCTGCCTGCAGATTTTGCGGTTAGTCCCACTTTTAACATTGCAGATTTGAAGCCTTATTTGGGTGAGGAAGATGAGCTTTCGTCGAGGACGACTTCATTTCAAGAAGGGGAGGATGATGAGGACATCAATACCATTGTTACATCCACAACCCCTGCTGCTATACATACTGGACCAATTAGTAGAGCTTGCGCATGCCAATTGAATTATCAGGTACTTTCGTTTCTTGGTAACGATTCTAATGTTCATGAGAATATGATGCTGCCTAAATTGGATACATTTGTTTTGCTTACAAATGAAGCGCCTAGCTTGGACAAGAAAGATGAACCTTGGAGCATGTTCAAGCATGAAGATGATGGCATGCGCAAGGGAACAAGAACGGAGTTACAAGTGATGATTCCAGGACTTTGAAGCCACCATAATGAGTGCATGAAGCCATGGACAAAATATACAAGATGCCACTTCATAAATTCCGTCCAGAGGTTATTCTAGGTGTTGCGTCATCTTATTTTTGGGCCAGGCCCATGTAATTTCAAAATACTTGATTATAGGTAGTTTTTAGAGTCCGTATGTGTGGGGAAACAAGAGTTAGGGTTGGTTTCGGACCCCTCCTCCAAGGGTCATGAAATCCCCCCCCCCTCTCTTCTCCATATATACATCCCTTAGGGCATCGTTTAGACTTTGGGGTTTGGTTTAGATTAAAGTTCGCCATAGCTGCAACTTTGCGTACTTCGTTTGTGTTCAACGACCAGACAAAGGCGTCATAGAACCCCACCTTGATCAATAAAGCTTTCCTCTTTTATTCGCAATATCCTGATTGCAATCTCAGTTTCTTGCTTGATGAGGACATGACTACCTTGGATATGACCAAAAATATTGCATATATGCATATTTGTCAGGTGATTTCTAGTGCAAACTATTCAATAATCTATTTATGTTATCCAGAACAAAAATACTTCACACACTTTTGTGTTTTGTCTAATTGCAGGTGTATGGGACATTTGTACAATCCACATATGAAGATAAGGAAGAAAGAGATGTTTATTGGCTGTCCAAAAAGTTCTCTCACGTCACTTTTGGCCCAAGAGAAGATAGAGTCCAAGTCTCTCACGTTCTGGATTCAGATTCGGACTGCACAGACATACCTGACTCAAAACGCACACAAGTTTTTCGTACGGACTCCGAATTGGGTGATTCTTTTTTTGTTGGAAACTAGATTTCGTGCACTTTCCAACCCAATTGTAATCACCTTCAAATTCGTCCGGAGCGTTGAGTTGTGGACGAAACAATCTGATGCTGCAGCAGAATCCGAGTCAAACTACAAGTCCAAAGGTGTTACATCACCTCCACTTGGGCCCATTGGCCTTGTACGACCTAGATTTAGTTTTAGGCTGCCTTGGGACGTCCTCCCACCTCCTTGGCCGCCACCCCTTGCTCCTATATAAGTAGATCCATCTAGTAGCTTTTTCTGGGGATTTGTTTAGTTAAAAGTTAGCCATTGCAACTTCGTATACTTCGTTTGTGTCCAACGACCAGACCAAGACCGCTTCCGGATCCCCACCATTATCAATACTTCATATATATTTCAAATATTTAGATTGCTTTATCATATTCTTGCTTGTTCTTCGATTGCTTGCAGGAATAGACCTTCGTGGTCAGGCTGACCGTGCTTCCAGCATCGTCAGTAACCTCAGGAGATTGGTTTAGCGATTGCTAAGGCGCAACGTCGTGCACGTTTGTAGTCGGATCGTCAAAGTCGTCTCCACGAAATCGATAGTTATCATCTCATCGAAAGATCGGGACCCTCGCCTCTATCAAGTGGTATCAGTTTTCAGGTTGCTCGGTGAGAATTTCCAGTTTTTTCTAGATTAGATTTATTTTCTTACCTATTGTCCAAGAAAAAGCCACAAAACAAAAGTTATATCTATTCATCCTTTCTCCAAGCCAGTCTGAGCCTTTGCAATTTTCTTTTCATTGCTTGCATAGTTGAATTATCGGTTGCATCGTCGTGTCGAGTTGCTGGTCTTAGTGTCTAGGTCGTTTAGAGTTTCGAGTTCTGTTCACATTAGTCACGTCGCCGCTGCATCGTTATCCCTTCCGCTGTCCACCACCCATACATCAATTTCCTCCACGTGCTACCCACCGTTCATTGTCATAATCATAGTGGAGATCGTTCCCATCTTCGCTTGATCCAATCTACATCTTATCTAGTTTGTTTTGGAAAGAGGGAGAGAGAAAAAAAGATAGAGAAAAAAAACGAGAGAAAAAAAAGTAAAAAAAAAGTGAGAGAAAAAAAAAGAAAGGAAAAGAAAAAAGTGTGAGAAAAAAAAAAGAGGAGAAAAAAAACAAAATTCGGATCTATCTAGACTCAATCTCGTAGTTGAATTCGGATTGGAATCTGTTTTGTGCACTGTTCAGTAAAACAGGCATAACTTCCTCATATGAAGTCTGTTTTGGCTCCGCGAGTACTCAAATGAAAGCTAGCGACGAGCCGCATCTAAATAGTTGCAGAAGCTAGTTCAGTATTTGGCACCTCAACATCAGCTTCTAAATAGGTCTACTGCTATTGTGATTTTCACTTATATCTTGCTGTCCAGGGCTACTTCATATCATTTATTGATGCTAGTTGTGCTACGACGTGACCTCATTAGTGTTCTTGGCTCGCATCTCTAGTTTGGTCTAGCCTAGGACCAGCACAGTACCGTCGTTGAGCATTTATTCAACATTGCATCTCTGAATTGATTATTGCTAATCTTTTGCAACATATATAGCCAACCCAGCTCCACATATTTCTACACCGTGTATACGTACGTTCCCCTGGCAATCGTTTTACACAATCTTCGGAGTTATTTGACACCGCTGGTTGCCTGTCACCACCTGCCGTATGGTAAGAACTTGTAAGATATTGATATTTGCTTTACTGTGAGCACTTTACAACCACAATCTAGTAGTTCATAGGGACATTATTCTCGAATTTTGGTTCTTGTTTCTACTAATCATGACAGGTTCCAGAGATAGAAGTTCTTGGATGACGGACACATCTTCACCATCATGAGAGTTGGGACAACACACACAAGCATATGGTCAGGTTATCTCTTTACCATCATTTGAGGGTAGATTTAATCCTGCTATTTATCTAGCTTGGGAGCTTGAAGTAGAACAAGTTTTTAGTCACCATGATTTTTCTGAACTTGAGAGAGTACAAGCTACCATTAGAGCATTTACTGGTTTTGCTTCTGTTTGGTGGAGTGTACATTGTAAGAAAAACATTGATAACCAACCCACAACTTGGAAAGTTTTGAAAGCTGTAATGAGACAACAATTTTTTCCTCCTTACTATCGTCGTGAATTGCGTCGCAAATTGGAGCAATTAAAACAAGGCAGTAACATTGTTCATGCTTACTACCAAGAGTTCAAATCTTATATGCATCATTGTGACATAGAAGAATCTGAGGATGATACAATGAATAGATTTTTTGGTGGTTTGAACCATGATATTCAGGCAAGATTTCAGTATATTCCTCGTTGCATTACTGGTATGTATGTCCGTGCTTGTACCTTTGAGAGACAAATACAGGAGGATGCATTGGGTGACTACAACAACTACTATTCCAGTTCATGCTCACCACCGCCGGTTGGTTACTCCACTATTGCACCTACTAGAGCAGCCCCACCTCGGATTGTGAGTGCAATATCATCTCAAGAGTATGGTACATTGTCAACGTCCGTACCTACATCAGCTACATCTCTGCGAGGTAACAGTAAAGGTCTTGATGATATAACTTCACATGAGAATGAAGCATGCCTAGTTAACTTGAATGCATCATGTGTTGAGTTACCTGTTGATTTGAGCACACCACCTATTTTAGAGACTCTTGTTACTGTCATGAATGTGTCATGTGATCAAACAACTGAAATACCAACAATTTTGAGTGCACCCATTGAATTAACTATTGATGCAAAAGAACCAATGTTTAATCATTTTGATATGACCTCTAATTTTGGTGATGATTCTGTGTTGAATGACTTATTGCATGTTTGCTTATTTAAGCATGTTGTAGCATGTAAATTTGATGCAAGTAAGGTTTATTCACCAATGTTGGGATGGTTTAATGATGAACATTGTCAATCTTTTGAAATGAATAAGAGCTTCACTTATATGTGCAAACTGAGTTGCAATATTTTCATGCCTTCTACTTCTTGTGCTAATTTTTTGGCTTTAGATTTTATGAACTATGCAAGTTACTCATCTATTCATGTGTCATATATGCAAAAATCAAGGGAAGTAAAAATGGATGACATATACATATACAACATGTACACCTTGTCTCTTTTGTTAGCCACATTTCAGATTAAGCAACGCCGAGGACGGCTTTATTTTCAAGAAGGAGAGGATGATGAGGACATGACTACCTTGGATATGACCAAAAATATTGCATATATGCATATTTGTCAGGTGATTTCTAGTGCAAACTATTCAATAATCTATTTATGTTATCCAGAACAAAAATACTTCACACACTTTTGTGTTTTGTCTAATTGCAGGTGTATGGGACATTTGTACAATCCACATATGAAGATAAGGAAGAAAGAGATGTTTATTTGCTGTCCAAAAAGTTCTCTCACGTCACTTTTGGCCCAAGAGAAGATAGAGTCCAAGTCTCTCACGTTCTGGATTCAGATTCGGACTGCACAGACATACCTGACTCAAAACGCACACAAGTTTTTCATACGGACTCCGAATTGGGTGATTCTTTTTTTGTTGGAAACTAGATTTCGTGCACTTTCCAACCCAATTGGTATCACCTTCAAATTCGTCCGGAGCGTTGAGTTGTGGACGAAACAATCTGATGCTGCAGCAGAATCCGAGTCAAACTACAAGTCCAAAGGTGTTACATCACCTCCACTTGGGCCCATTGGCCTTGTACGACCTAGATTTAGTTTTAGGCTGCCTTGGGACGTCCTCCCACCTCCTTGGCCGCCACCCCTTGCTCCTATATAAGTAGATCCATCTAGTAGCTTTTTCTGGGGATTTGTTTAGTTAAAAGTTAGCCATTGCAACTTCGTATACTTCGTTTGTGTCCAACGACCAGACCAAGACCGCTTCCGGATCCCCACCATTATCAATACTTCATATATATTTGAAATATTCAGATTGCTTTATCATATTCTTGCTCGTTCTTTGATTGCTTGCAGGAATAGACCTTCGTGGTCAGGCTGACCGTGCTTCCAGCATCGTCAGTAACCTCAGGAGATTGGTTTAGCGATTGCTAAGGCGCAACGTCGTGCACGTTTGTAGTCGGATCGTCAAAGTCGTCTCCACCAAATCGATAGTTATCATCTCATCGAAAGATCGGGACCCTCGCCTCTATCATTGCTTGTTCTTCGTTTGCTCGCAGGAAATAGACCCTCGTGGTCAGGTTGATCGGCTCCAGCGTGGTCAATAACCCTCGGAAGTTGGTTTAGCGAATTCTAAGGCGTGGCGTCTTCGCATGTTCATAGTCGGATCATCGAAGTCGACTCCCACAGAAAACGATATCTATCTCATCGAAACATCGGGACACCTTCACCTCTATCACAATAGTTCCGGAGGCAGTGTGTTGTTGATTTCGTCAAGTATCCTCTCATCTTGTCAAATCCATGTTCAATTCCTTCCATTTATAGTCGGAGTGCTGCCCAAATCATATAGATCTTATTCCTTCTGTATATTGTTTTAACCGGAGTGGTTTCCATATCTATCTGCCACTCAACTTCGTGGTTCTCGTCGTGTCCCTTGTTTCCCTTTTCTAACGGAGTGTTTTCAACCTCGTTCATCTTCGTTGTATTCTTTTCTCGAATTTTTTTAACCTCTCAAGGTTCATTGGTTTCACTCGTTTGTCAAAGAAGCAACTTTGTTTTACCTCTTCCTCTTCCGTTTTCTCTCCGGTGCCATCCTAGATCTTGGGACGAGATCCTCTTGTAGTGGTGGAGTGTTGTACCGCCCCAAGACCGGAGCTTCAGACGCCTTCCATGTTTTCCGAGTTTCGTCATGTGAGTTGTTGGTTTGTTGCATTCATCATAGCATCATTTGCAACATGTCATCTTGCCATCATGTCATTTAATTTTGTAAAACTCAACTAAACAAATTGCATGGACCTTCGGTCCATTTAAACCACGGGAATTCACATGGTGATTCTCTTTACAACATATCCTCCCAATATTAGGGAGCTATATTAAATATTCCTTTAATTTGGAATTCACCATAACACATTTGCAAATTATCCCAATGTCTTTGTTATCTTAATTCTTGGTCTCCAACCTTGCCATATATTCTTTCATTATATTTTGGAGCTCCACCAAAAATCCGAACATTTTTGGACCTTCCCAACCCCCACTTCCTATTCAAATCATTTGAATTTGAATCAAATGAGTTTGAATTTAAATCTTTCTATCATGGCCTTCTCTATTTTCTCGGAACGAGCACAATTTTATGAGTCCGGGAAAATTACCCGCTTGCACAAATTCTTGTCCTATCTCTTCTTTCTTCTCCTTTTTCTTCTTTGTTTTTTCAGTCTCTTCTTCTATTCTTAGAAGAAGAAGAGAGAGGGAGAGAGAAGCCCAGCCCAGGCCGGCCTCACTAGGCCCATCCTTCCCCCGCAGGTGATAGAGGCGGAGGTATCCCTATCTTTCGATGAGATGATAACTATCGATTTGGTGGAGACGACTTTCACGATCCGATTACAAACGTGCATGACATTGCGCCTTAGCAATCGCTAAACCAATCTCCTGAGGTTATTGACCACGCCGGAGCACGATCAACCTGACCACGAAGGTCTATTCCTGCAAGCAATCAAAGAACAAGCAAGAATATGATAAAAGCAATCTGAATATTGCGAATATGTATGAAGTATTGATAAAGGTGGGGATCCGTAAGCGGTCTTGGTCTGGTCGTTGGACACAAACCAAGTACACGAAGTTGCAATGGCTAACTTTTAACTAAACAAATCCCAACGGAAAAGCTACTAGATGGATCTACTTATATAGGAGCAAGGGGTGGCGGCCTAGGAGGTGGGAGGACGTCCCAAGGCAGCCTAAAACTAACCCTAGGTCGTACAAAGCCAATGGGCCCAAGTGGAGGTGATGCAACACCTTTGGACTTGTTGTTTGACTCGAATTCTGCTGCAGCGTCTGATTGTTTCGTCGATATCTCAACTCTCCGGACGAATTTGAAGGTGAATCCAATTGTGCTGAAAAAGCACAAAATCTAGAATCCAACAAAAAAAGAATCACCCAATTCGGAGTCCGTATGAAAAAGTTGTTGGCGTTTTGAGTCAGGTATGTCTGTGCAGCCCGAATCTGAATCCAGAACGTGAGAGACTTGGACTCTATCTTCTCTTGGCCCAAAAGTGACGTGAGAGAACTTTTTGAACATCACTTAAACATCTCTTTCTCCCTTATCTTCATATGTGAATTGTACAGATATCTCATACACATGTAATTAGACAAAACACAAAAGTGTGTAAAGTATTTTTGTTCTGGATAAAATAAATAGATTATTGAATAGTTTGCACTAGAAATCACCTGACAAATATGCATGTATGCAATATTTTTGGTCGTATCCAAGGTAGTCATGTCCTCATCATCCTCCCCTTTTTGAAAACAAAGCCGTCCTCGGCGTTGCTTAATCTGAAATGTGGCTAAGAAAAGAGACAAGGTATACATGTTGTATATGTATATGTCATCCATTTTTACTTCCCTTGATTTTTGCACATATGACACATGTATACATGAGTAACTTTCATATATCATAAAATATAAAGGCAAAATATTATCATAAGTAGAAGGCATGAAAATATTGCAACTCAGTTTGCACATATAAGTGAAGTTCTTATTCCTATCAAATGATTGACAATATTCATCATTAAACCATCCCAATATTGGTGAATAAACCTTACTTGCATCAAATTTACATGCTACGACATTCTTAAATAAGCAAACATGCAGTAAGTCATTGGACACAGAATCATCACCAAGATTAGAGGTCATATCAAAATGATTAAACATTGGTTCTTTTGCATCAATAGTTAATTCAATGGGTGCACTCAAAATTGTTGGTATTTCAGTTCTTTGATCACATGATGCATTCATGATAGTAACATGATTCTCTAAAATAGATGGCGTGCTCAAATCAACATGTAACTCAACACATGATGTATTTAAGTTAATTAGGGATGCATCATTCTCATGTGAAGTTATATCATCAATACATTTACTGTTACCTTGTCGCAAAGACGTAGATGATGTCGGTATGGACAATGACAATGTACCATACACTTGAGATGATGTCGCATTCACAATCTGAGGTGTGGCTGCTCTAGTAGGTGCAACGGTGGAGGAATCAACCGATGGTAGTGAGCATGAATTGGAATAGTAGTTGTTGTAGTCACCCAATGCATCCTCCTGTAAATGTCTCTCAAAGGTACAAGCACGAACATACATACTAGTAATGCAATGAGGAATATACCTAAATCTTGCCTGAATATCATGGTTCAAACCACCAAAAAATCTATTCATTATATCATCCTCAGATTCTTCTATGTCACAATGATGCATATAGGATTTGAACTCTTGGTAGTAAGCATGAACAGTGTTATTGCCTTGTTTAAATTGTTCAAATTTGTGAAGCAATTCACGACGATAGTAAGGAGGGAAAAATTGTTGTCTCATTACATGTTTCAAATCTTTCCAAGTTGTGGGTTGGTTATCAATGTTTTTTTACAATGCACACTCCACCAAACAGAAGCAAAGCCAGTAAATGCTCTAGTGGCAGCTCGTACTCGCTCAAGTTCAGAAAAGTCATGGTTACTAAAAACTTGTTCTACTTCAAACTCCCAAGCTAGATAAATAGCAGGATTAAATCTACCCTCAAATGACGGTAAAGAGATAACCTGACCATGTGCTTGTGTGTGTTGTCCCCACTCTCGTGATGCTGAAGATGTGTCCGTCATCCAAGAACTTCTATCTCCGGAACCTATCATGATTAGTAGAAACAAGAAACAAAATTCAAGAATAATGTTCCTATGAACTACTAGGATGTGGTTGTAACGTGCTCATAGTAAAGCAAATATCAATATCTTACAAGTTCTTACCATGCGGCAGGTGGTGACAGGCAACCAGCGATGTCAAATAACTCCGAAGATTGTGTAAAGCGATTGCCAGGGAAACGTATGTATACACGGTGTAGAAATATGTGGAGCTGGGTTGGCTATATATGGTAGCAAAAGATTAGCAATAATCAATTCAAAGATGCAATGTTGAATAAACGCTCAACGACGGTACTGTGCTGGTCCTAGGCTAGACCGGACTAGAGACGCGAGCCTAGAACACTAATGAGGTCACGGCGTAGCACAACTAGCATCAATCAAGGATACTAAGTAGCTCTGGACAGCAAGATATAAGTGAAGATCACAACGGTAGTGAAGATAATGATGAAAAACAACTGCCAAGAAGGATATACAACAACTCTGTCCAACTTTCCTCTTGAAAAGTTTGAGCCAATTTTCTGATAATTTTTTTCAAAGAATGCTACTAACTCAAGCTTTCCAATGCAAAAAGAATCACTCAATTCCGAGTTGATATGAGGAGTCAAAAAATTCTAAAACTGGCTTGAAAAACTGGAATAAGCTGTGTTCGCGAACTTCGGAGGGCAAAAAGACCTATTTAGAAGCCGATTTTGAGGTTCAAAATATTGAACTTGCTTCTGCAACTATTTAGATGCGTCTCGTCTCTAGCTTTAATTTGAGTACTCGTGGAGCCAAAACGGACTTCGTATGAGGAAGTTATGCCTGTTTTACTAAGCAGTGCACAAAACAGATTCCAATCCGAATTCAACTACGAGATTGAGTCTAGATAGATCTGAACTTTGTTTTTTTTCTCTTTTTTTTTTCCTCACACTTGATAGAGGCGGAGGTGTCCCTATCTTTCGATGAGATGATAACTATCGATTTAGTGGAGACGACTTTCACGATCCGACTACAAACGTGCACGACATTGCGCCTTAGCAATCGCTAAACCAATCTCCTAAGGTTATTGACCACGCCGGAGCACGATCAACCTGACCACGAAGGTCTATTCCTGCAAGCAATCAAAGAACAAGCAAGAATATGATAAAAGCAATCTGAATATTGCGAATATGTATGAAGTATTGATAAAGGTGGGGATCCGTAAGCGGTCTTGGTCTGGTCGTTGGACACAAACGAAGTACACGAAGTTGCAATAGCTAACTTTTAACTAAACAAATCCCAACGGAAAAGCTACTAGATGGATCTACTTATATAGGAGCAAGGGGTGGCGGCCTAGGAGGTGGGAGGACGTCCCAAGGCAGCCTAAAACTAACCCTAGGTCGTACAAGGCCAATGGGTCCACCTGGAGGTGATGCAACACCTTTGGACTTGTTGTTTGACTCGGATTCTGCTGCAGCGTCTGATTGTTTCGTCGATATCTCAACTCTTCGGACGAATTTTGATAGAGGCAAAGGTGTCCGGTCTTTCGATGAGATGATGGTATCGCTTTGGTGGAAGTCGACTTTGACGATCCGACTACGAACGTGCGAGGACGTCGCGCCTTAGCAATCGCTAAACCAACTCCGAGAGGTTATTGACCACGCCGGAGCATGATCAACCTGACCACGAGGGTCTGTTTCCTGCGAGCAAACAAAGAACAAGCAAGAAACTAAGATTGCAATCTGGATATTGCGAATATAAGATGAAAGCTTTATTGATCAAGGTGGGGTTCTATGACGCCTTTGTCTGGTCGTTGAACACAAACGAAGTACGCGAATTGCAGCTATGGCGAACTTTTAATCTAAACAAAACCCAAAGTCTAAACGATGCCCTAAGGGCTGTATATATGGAGGAAGAGGGGGGAATTTCGTGGCCCTTGGTGGAGGGGTCCAAAATCAACCCTATCTCTTGTTTCCCCACACATACGGACTCTAAAAATAGCCTATACTTATGTATTTCGAAATTACATGGGCCTGGCCCAATAATAAGGTGACGCAGCACCTAAAATAGCCTCGGGACGAAATTTATGAAGTGGCATCTTGTATATTTCGTCCAAGGCTTCATGCACCCAATATGGTGGCTTCAAAGTCCTGAAATCATCACTTGTAACTCCGTTCTTGTTCCCCTTGCGCATGTGATGAGGACATGACTACCTTGGATACGACCAAAAATATTGCATACATGCATATTTGTCAGGTGATTTCTAATGCAAACTATTCAATAATCTATTTATGTTATCCAGAACAAAAATACTTCACACACTTTTGTGTTTTGTCTAATTGTAGGTGTATGGAACATTTGTACAATCCGCATATGAAGATAAGCGAAAAGGAGAAGTTTAGGTTGTGTTCAAAAAGTCCTCTCACGTCACTTTTGGGTCAAGAGAAGATAGAGTCCAAGTCTCTCACGTTCTGGATTCAGATTCGGACTGCACAGACATACCTGACTCAGAACGCCAACACCTTTTTCATACAGACTCCGAATTGGGTGATTCTTTTTTTGTTGGAAACTAGATTTCGTGCTCTTTCCAACCCAATTGGATTCACCTTCAAATTCGTCTGGAGCGTTGAGTTACGGACGAAACAATCTGACGTTGCAGCAGAATCCGAGTCAAACTACAAGCCCAAAGGTGTTGCATCACCTCCACTTGGGCCCATGAGCCTAAAACTAACCCTAGGTCGTACAAGGCTCATGGGCCCAAGTGGAGGTGATGCAACACCTTTCGGCTTGTAGTTTGACTCGGATTCTGCTGCAACGTCAGATTGTTTCGTCCGTAACTCAACGCTCCGGACGAATTTGAAGGTGAATCCAATTGGGTTCGAAAGTGATGAGGACATCAATACAATTGTTACACCCACACCCCCTGCTGCTATACATATTGGACCAATTACTAGAGCTCGTGCACGCCAACTAAATTACCAGGTACTTTCGTTTCTTGGTAATGATTCTAATGTTCATGAGAATATGATGCTGCCTAAATTGGATACATTTGTTTTGCTTACAAATGAAGGGCCTAGCTTGGAGAAGGATGAACATTGGAGCAAGAACAAGCATGGAGATGATGGCATGCGCAAGGGGAACAAGAACAGAGTTACAAGTGATGATTTCAGGACTTTGAAGCCACCATAATGGGTGCATGAAGCCTTGGAAGAAATATACAAGATGCCACTTCATAAATTTCGTCCCGAGGCTATTTTAGGTGCTGCGTCACCTTATTATTGGGCCAGGCCCATGTAATTTCGAAATACATAAGTATAGGCTATTTTTAGAGTTCATATGTGTGGGGAAACAAGAGATAGGGTTGATTTCGGACCCCTCCACCAAGGGCCACGAAATTCCCCCCTCTTCCTCCATATATACAGCCCTTAGGGCATCGCTTAGACTTTGGGTTTTGTTTAGATTAAAAGTTCGCCATAGCTGCAACTTCGTGTACTTCGTTTGTGTTCAACGACCAGACAAAGGCATCACAGAACCCCACCTTGATCAATAAAGTTTTCATCTTATATTCGCAATATCCAGATTGCAATCTCAGTTTCTTGCTTGTTCTTCGTTTGCTCGCAGGAAACAGACCCTCATGGTCAGGTTGATCGTGCTCCGGCGTGGTCAATAACCTCTTGGAGTTGGTTTAGCGATTGCTAAGGCGCGGCGTCCTCGCACGTTCGTAGTCGGATCGTCAAAGTCGACTACCACCAAAGCGATATCCATCATCTCATCGAAAGACGGGACACCTTTGCCTCTATCAAGTGGTATCAGATTTCCAGGTTGCTCGGTGAGATTTTACAGTTTTTCGTAGTTTAGATCGAGTCTGTTCTTCATACCTACAGTCCACGAAAAAGCCACAAAAAAATTAGGGTTAGTTCATCATATCCGAACCAATCTGAGCCTTTGCATAATCTTTTTAGGGTTTGGCTTTGTTGAATTTGCGGTTGCATCGTCGTGTCTAGTTGCTGGTCTTAGAGTCTAGTCTTTTAGAGTTTCGAGTTCTGGTCATAAGTTGTCACGCCGCCGCCGCACCATCATCATCGCCCCTGCTATCTACCACCACCGCTTATCCGCCACCGCTTCGAATCCGTATCCATATACCACCACCAATCCGTGTCCATATACCACCACCGATCCATATCCATATACTACCACCGCTACCACCACCGCTGCCATATACCACCACCATATATCCACCACCAATCCGAGTTCCTTGCATATTAGGTTTGTTTTCGGGATCCATCTAATTTCTGATTCGTGTTTCCTTGTCTGAGTAGGTTTCGGATTCCAGCAATCTTTTGCCGTCCGTAGAAGAGGTTGGTTTCCAAAAAAAAAAGAGTCCAGAAACCACCCTCCGTTTAGGCCCAAAATTTTCGGAAAACGCACTTGACAAAAATTTTCTGGCTATCCTATTTTTAGGTGTTTCTAAGCGTATTGAGACAGTCAGCGTTATAGAAAGTTTTTTTTGACCCGTTTCCAGTTTTTGGGTCCGGGCCCATCCTGTCAGTTTAACATGGGAAGAGTTTTGAGACACTCGCCATTATAGTGATTTTTCGCAAAAAAAAGAGAGCAGCGCAAAAAAAAGCGGCGCAAAAAAAAAGAGCGAAAAAAAAAATCGAGAGTGTGCTTTTCCCTTGTTAACGTGCAGCGCCGTGATTTTGTTAGTGTTCTAGGCTCGCGTCTCTTGCACGGTCTAGCCTAGGACCAGCACAGTACCGTTGTTGAGCGTTTATTCAACTTTGCATCTCTGAATTGATTATTGCTGACCCTTTTTGCTACCATATTATAAGCCTTCCCAGCTCCACATACATCTACGTCGTGCGTTTGACTTTCCCTGGTAATCGCTCTATCCAAGCTTTGAGAAGTTTTGACTACAACGGTTGCCGATCACCACCTGCTGCTGGGTAAGAACTGGTAAGAATTTGGGGTTTGCTTGACGGGTTTGTGATACACCACCACAACTTCTTAGTAGTCTGTAGGATCATATTCTTGTGTGTTTCTATTGCTGCTAACGATGCCAGGATCACAAGCCGACGAGATTGACTGGGAGAACTTATCGAACAAGGAGCTTCATGATAAGTTTCAGCAAATCATGACTGAACAGGTGCAAGATGTGCTGAACAATTTTGAAGAGGCCATGGAGAAGATTACTGGCCTTGAGAAGACGTTCGAAACAAAGCTCGATAACAGATTTAATGAACTGCTTGCGCGTCTTCCACCACCGGCTGCACCTGTCGCACCTCTGCAACAACAACAACTACGCCCCCTTCCGAATCAGTATGGACGAGCACAGCATTTTCCTATTGAGCCAGGACAAAATTCTGGTGCCGCTGCTACTACTGTTGGTGCTTCTTTGGCTCCTGCTACTGCTGCTGCTGGTACCCAGGAGGATGATGATTATGTGGGAGATTATGAGGATGAGGTTGATCAAAATCCGAACTACGTGCAGCCACCAGCACCACCACCACCAGGTCGACCTCAGGTATATATTCGTAATGGTAGGCCTGCACCACCACCTCAGGTACGAGATGATGTCCATATTCCTAAACTGAAATTGAATATTCCACCATTTGAGGGTAGATATGTTCCTGATATATATCTTACTTGGGAGTTAGAAACTGAACAACGTTTTACATGTTTACAATATCCCGAGGAGAGACGGGTTGCTGCTGCTGTTTGTGCTTTCACTAGTTTTGCATGTGTCTGGTGGTCTGAACATTGTAGATTATATCCTATTCCAACTACTTGGGCTGCTTTGAAAACCGCTATGCGTACGCGTTGGGTTCCACCATATTATCAACGTGAATTGCTTCAAAAATTGCAGCGTTTAAGACAAGGAAAAAATTCTGTAGAAGAATATTATCAGGAATTACAAACTAGCATGATTCGATGTGGTATTATTGAGGAGAATGAAGCTATGCTTGCACGTTTTTTGGGTGGATTAAATAGAGAGATTCAGACCATTCTAGACTATAAGGAGTATACTAATATCACTCGTTTATTCCATCTTGCTTGTAAAGCTGAACGTGAAGTGCAGGATCGACAAGCATTGGCGCGAACTAACTTTTCTGCAGGCCGACCTTCCTCATGGACGCCGCGTGCATTTTCTACTTCAACTGCACCAGCACCTCAATCAGGTGCCTCCTACAGCCGTGATACAAGAAAACAGGAACAACCACCATTATCTGCCAAGAGCGCACCTGCCGGGCCTGCACAGAGTTCTTCTTCTTCCAGGGCATCAACACGGCACACAAGTGATATTATTTGTCGTCGTTGTAAGGGAGGAGGTCATTATGCGAGAGAATGCAAATCTCCGCGTGTGATGATTGCTACCGCGGATGGTGGATATGAGTCCGCTAGTGACTATGATGAGGAGACATTGGCTCTTATTACACGTGAAGAACATGGTGGAGATGATTCTGATCATGAGACGCAATACATGGCTCCTGAAGACGCTGACAGGTATGAATGTTTAGTTGCTCAACGTGTTTTGAGTGTGCAGGTCACAGAAGCTGAGCAAAATCAGTGGCACAATTTGTTCCATACCAAGGGAGTTGTGAAGGAACGTTCTGTGCGCGTCATAATAGACGGAGGGAGCTGCAACAACTTGGCTAGCATGGAGATGGTGGAGAAGCTTTCTCTCACCACAAGACCACATCCACATCCTTACTACATCCAATGGTTCAACAACAGCGGCAAGGTTAAGGTAACACGTACTGTTCGTGTGCATTTTAGTATCTCTACATATGCTGATTATGTTGATTGTGATGTGGACCTATGCAAGCATGTTCCTTATTACTTGGTAGACCATGGCAATTTGATAAAAATTCTGTACACCATGGTAGAAACAATCACTATACTCTTGTTCATAAGGATAAAAATATTACTTTGCTTCCTATGACTCCTGATTCCATTTTGAAAGATGATATTAATAGAGCTAATAAAGCAAAACAGGAGAAGAATAAGAGTGAAAATCAGATTGTGGCAAAAGAATTTGAGCAACAAATGAAGCCTAATAATAAACCATCTAGTGTTGCTTCTGAAATTAAATTGAAAAGTGCATGTTTATTTGCCACCAAATCTGATATTGATGAGCTAGATTTCAGCAAATCTGTTTGCTATGCTTTTGTGTGCAAAGAGGCATTATTTTCATTCGAGGACGCGCCTTCCTCTTTGCCTCCTGCTGTCACTAACATTTTGCAGGAGTTCGCTGACGTTTTTCCACAAGATGTGCCATCGGGATTACCGCCTATTCAAGGGATTGAGCATCAGATTGACTTAATTCCTGGTGCTTCACTGCCAAACCGTGCACCATACCGTACCAATCCAGAGGAGACGAAGGAGATTATGCGTCAAGTACAAGAGCTTCTCGACAAAGGTTATATACGCGAATCCCTTAGTCCTTGTGCTGTTCCTATTATTCTAGTGCCGAAAAAGGATGGTACATCACGTATGTGTGTTGATTGTAGAGGCACTAATAATATTACTATTCGTTATCGTCATCCTATTCCTAGGCTAGATGATATGCTTGATGAATTGAGTGGCTCTACAATATTCTCCAAAGTTGATTTGCGTAGTGGCTACCATCAAATTCGTATGAAATTGGGAGATGAATGGAAAACAACATTTAAAACTAAGTTTGGATTATATGAGTGGTTAGTCATGCCTTTTGGGTTAACTAATGCACCTAGTACTTTCATGAGATTAATGAACGAAGTTTTACGTGCTTTCATTGGACGATTTGCGGTAGTTTACTTTGATGACATATTGATTTATAGCAGATCTTTGGAAGAACATTTGGAACATTTACGTGCTGTTTTTATTGCTCTACGTGATGCACGTTTGTTTGGTAACCTTGGGAAGTGCACCTTTTGCACCGACCGAGTATCTTTTCTTAGCTATGTTGTTACTCCACAGGGAATTGAAGTTGATAAAGCCAAGATTGAAGCTATTGAGAGTTGGTCGCAGCCCAAAACGGTCACACAAGTGAGGAGTTTTCTTGGCCTCGCTGGATTCTATAGGCGTTTTGTGAGAGATTTCAGCACCATTGCTGCACCTCTCAATGAGCTTACAAAGAAAGATGTGCCTTTTCTTTGGCGTACCGCACAGGAAGAAGCCTTCACGGTATTGAAAGATAAGTTGACACATGCTCCTTTACTCCAACTTCCTGACTTTAATAAGACTTTTGAGCTTGAATGTGATGCTAGTGGAATTGGATTAGGAGGTGTGTTATTACAAGATGGCAAACCTATTGCATACTTTTCTGAAAAATTGAGTGGGCCTAGTCTGAATTATTCTACTTATGATAAAGAATTATATGCTCTTGTTCGGACTTTAGAAACATGGCAACATTATTTATGGCCCAAAGAATTTGTTATACATTCTGATCATGAACCTTTGAAACATATTAAAAGTCAAGCTAAATTGAATCGTAGACATGCTAAAAGGGTTGAATTCATTGAGACTTTCCCTTATGTCATTAGACACAAGAAGGGAAAAGAAAATGTTATTACTGATGCATTGTCTCGTCGCTATACTATGCTTTCACAACTTGACTTCAAAATATTTGGTTTGGAGACCATCAAAGATCAATATGTGCATGATGCTGATTTTAAAGATGTAATGCAGAATTGTAAAGAAGGAAGAATGTGGAACAAGTTTGTTGTTAACGATGGATTTGTGTTTTGTGCTAACAAGCTATGCATTCCAGCTAGCTCCGTTCGTCTTTTGTTGTTGCAGGAGGCGCATGGAGGAGGATTAATGGGACACTTTGGCGTGAAGAAGACGGAGGACGTACTTGCTACACATTTCTTTTGGCCAAAGATGAGACGGGATGTTGAGCGTTTTATTGCTCGCTGCACTACATGTCAAAAAGCTAAGTCACGACTCAATCCTCATGGTTTATATATGCCTTTGCCTGTACCTAGTGTTCCTTGGGACGATATATCTATGGACTTTGTTTTAGGTTTACCTCGAACAAAGAAGGGGAGGGATAGCATATTTGTTGTCGTGGATAGATTCTCGAAAATGGCACACTTTATACCATGTCATAAAAGCAATGATGCTGTTAATGTTGCTGATTTGTTCTTTCGTGAAATTATTCGCTTGCATGGTGTGCCAAATACTATTGTTTCAGATTGTGATACTAAATTTCTTAGCCACTTTTGGAGATGTTTATGGGCTAAGTTGGGGACTAAACTGCTTTTTAGTACTACTTGTCACCCCCAAACTGATGGACAAACTGAAGTAGTCAATAGAACGTTGTCTACTATGCTTAGGGCTGTTTTGAAGAATAATAAGAAAATGTGGGAGGAATGCTTGCCTCATATTGAATTTGATTATAATCGTTCATTGCATTCTACTACTAAGATGTGCCCTTTTGAAGTTGTGTATGGTTTCCTACCTCGTGCACCTATTGATTTGTTGCCTCTTCCATCTTCGGAGAAGGTTAATTTTGATGCTAAACAACATGCTGAATTGATTTTAAAAATGCATGAGTTAACTAAGGAAAACATTGAGCATATGAATGCTAAATATAAACTTGCTGGAGATAAGGGTAGAAAACATGTTGTGTTTGCACCTGGAGATCTTGTTTTGTTACATTTGCTTAAGGATAGATTTCCTGATTTGCGCAAATCAAAGCTAATGCCACGTGCTGATGGTCCCTTCAAGGTGTTAGAGAAAATAAATGATAATGCATATAAACTTGAGCTGCCTGCAGATTTTGGGGTTAGTCCCACTTTTAACATTGCAGATTTGAAGCCTTATTTGGGTGAGGAAGATGAACTTCCGTCGAGGACGACTTCATTTCAAGAAGGGGAGGATGATGAGGACATCAATACAATTGTTACACCCACAGCCCCTGCTGCTATACATACTGGACCAATTACTAGAGCTCGTGCACGCCAACTAAATTACCAGGTACTTTCATTTCTTGGTAATGATTCTACTGTTCATGAGAATATGATGCTGCCTAAATTGGATACATTTGTTTTGCTTACAAATGAAGGGCCTAGCTTGGAGAAGGATGAACATTGGAGCAAGAACAAGCATGGAGATGATGGCATGCGCAAGGGGAACAAGAACGGAGTTACAAGTGATGATTTCAGGACTTTGAAGCCACCATAATGGGTGCATGAAGCCTTGGACGAAATATACAAGATGCCACTTCATAAATTTCGTCTAGAGGCTATTTTAGGTGCTGCGTCACCTTATTATTGGGCCAGGCCCATGTAATTTCGAAATACATAAGTATAGGCTATTTTTAGAGTCCGTATGTGTGGGGAAACAAGAGATAGGGTTGATTTCGGACCCCTCCACCAAGGGCCACGAAATTCCCCCCTCTTCCTCCATATATACAGCCCTTAGGGCATCGTTTAGACTTTGGGTTTTGTTTAGATTAAAAGTTCGCCATAGCTGCAACTTCGCGTACTTCGTTTGTGTTCAGCGACCAGACAAAGGCGTCACAGAACCCCACCTTGATCAATAAAGCTTTCATCTTATATTCGCAATATCCAGATTGCAATCTAAGTTTCTTGCTTGTTCTTCGTTTGCTCGCAGGAAACAGACCCTCGTGGTCAGGTTGATCGTGCTCCGGCGTGGTCAATAACCTCTCGGAGTTGGTTTAGCGATTGCTAAGGCGCGACGTCCTCGCACGTTCATGGTCGGATCGTCAAAGTCGACTGCCACCAAAGTGATATCCATCATCTCATCGAAAGACGGGACACCTTTGCCTCTATCAGTTAGGCTTCATTTGTTGCCCAAATTCTTTTGCCACAATCTGATTTTCACTCTTATTCTTCTCCTGTTTTGCTTTATTAGCTCTATTAATATCATCTTTCAAAATGGAATCAGGAGTCATAGGAAGCAAAGTAATATTTTTATCCTTATGAACAAGAGTATAGTGATTGTTTCTACCATGGTGTACAGAGTTTTTATCAAATTGCCATGGTCTACCAAGTAATAAGGAACATGCTTGCATAGGTACCACATCACAATCAACATAATCAGCATATGTAGAGATACTAAAATGCACACGAACAGTACGTGTTACCTTAACCTTGTCGCTGTTGTTGAACCATTGGATGTAGTAAGGATGTGGATGTGGTCTTGTGGTGAGAGAAAGCTTCTCCATCATCTCCATGCTAGCCAAGTTGTTGCAGCTCCCTCCGTCTATTATGACGCGCACAGAACGTTCCTTCACAACTCCCTTGGTATGGAACAAATTGTGCCTCTGATTTTGCTCAGCTTGTGTGACCTGCACACTCAAAACACGTTGAGCAACTAAACATTCATACCTGTCAGCGTCTTCAGGAGCCATGTATTGCATCTCATGATCAGAATCATCTCCACCATGTTCTTCACGTGTAATAAGAGCCAAAGTCTCCTCATCATAGTCACTAGCGGACTCATATCCACCATCTGCGGTAGCAATCATCACACGCGGAGATTTGCATTCTCTCGCATAGTGACCTCCTCCCTTACAACGACAATAAATAATATCACTTGTGTGCCCTGTTGATGCCATGGAAGAAGAAGAACTCTGTGCAGGCCCAGTAGGTGCGCTCTTGGCAGATAATGGTGGTTGTGCCTGTTTTCTTGTATCACGACTGGAGGAGGCACCTGATTGAGGTGCTGGTGCAGTTGAAGTAGAAGATGCACGCGGTGTCCATGATGAAGGTCGGCCTGCAGAAAAGTTAGATCGCGCCAATGCTTGTCGATCCTGCACTTCACGTTCAGCTTTACAATCAAGATGGAATAAACGAGTGATATTAGTATACTCCTTATAGTCTAGAATGGTCTAAATCTCTCTATTTAATCCACCCAGAAAACGTGCAAGCATAGCTTCATTCTCCTCAACAATACCACATCTAATCATGCCAGTTTGTAATTCCTGATAATATTCTTCTACAGAATTTTTCCCTTGTCTTAAACGTTGCAATTTTTGAAGCAATTCACGTTGATAATATGGTGGAACCCAACGCGTACGCATAGCAGTTTTCAAAGCAGCCCAAGTAGTTGGAATAGGATATAACGTACAATGTTCAGACCACCATACACATGCAAAACTAGTGAAAGCACAAACAGCAGCAACAACCCGTCTCTCCTCGGGATATTGTAAACATGTAAAACGTTGTTCAGTTTCTAACTCCCAAGTAAGATATATATTAGGAACATATCTACCCTCAGATGGTGGAATATTCAATTTCAGTTTAGGAATATGCACATCATCTCGTACCTGAGGTGGTGGTGCAGGCCTACCATTACGAATATATACTGAGGTCGACCTGCTGGTGGTGGTGCTGGTGGGTGCACGTAGTTCTGATTTTGATCAACCTCATCCTCATAATCTCCCACATAATCATCCTCCTCCGCATCAGCAGCAGGAGCCACAGAAGTATCAACAGCAGCACCAACAGTTTGGCCAAACGCAAGAGGAACACGGCTCGCTCGATGGAGATCTGTTTCGCGACGTGGAGGTAGTCGTTGTTGTTGTTGTTGAAGAGGTGCGTTAGGTGCAGCGGGTGGTGGTGGTGGAAGACGCGCGAGCAATTCATAAAACTTGTTATCGAGCTTTGTTTCGAACGTCTTCTCCATGCCATCTATCTTCTCCATGGCCTCTTCAAATCTGTTTAGCACATCTTGCACCTGTCCACTCATCATTTGCTGAAATTTATCATGCAAATCCTTATTCGTCATGTTCTCCCAATCAGTCTCGTCGGCTTGTGATCCTGGCATGGTTAGCAGCAATAGAAACACACAAGAATATGATCCTACAGACTACTAACAAGAGGTGGTGGTGGGTGTCACAAATCCGTCAAGCAAATCTCAAATTCTTACCAGTTCTTACCCTGATAGAGGCAAAGGTGTCCCGTCTTTCAATGAGATGATGGGTATCGCTTTGGTGGAAGTCGACTTTGACGATCCGACTACGAACGTGCGAGGACGTCGCGCCTTAGCAATCGCTAAACCAACTCCGAGAGGTTATTGACCATGCCGGAGCACGATCAACCTAACCACGAGGGTCTGTTTCCTGCGAGCAAACGAAGAACAAGCAAGAAACTAAGATTGCAATCTGGATATTGCGAATATAAGATGAAAGCTTTATTCATCAAGGTGGGGTTCTGTGACGCCTTTGTCTGGTCGTTGAACACAAACGAAGTACGCGAAGTTGCAGCTATGGCGAACTTTTAATCTAAACAAAACCCAAAGTCTAAACGGTGCCCTAAGGGCTGTATATATGGAGGAAGAGAGGGGGAATTTCGTGGCCCTTGGTGGAGGGGTCCGAAATCAACCCTATCTCTTGTTTCCCCACACATACGGACTCTAAAAATAGCCTATACTTATGTATTTCGAAATTACATGGGCCTGGCCCAATAATAAGGTGACGCAGCACCTATAATAGCCTCGGGACGAAATTTATGAAGTGGCATCTTGTATATTTCGTCCATGGCTTCATGCACCAATTATGGTGGCTTCAAAGTCCTGAAATCATCACTTGTAACTCCGTTCTTGTTTCCCTTGCGCATGGCATCATCTCCATGCTTGTTCTTGCTCCAATGTTCATCCTTCTCCAAGCTAGGCCCTTCATTTGTAAGCAAAACAAATGTATCCAATTTAGGCAGCATCATATTCTCATGAACATTAGAATCATTACCTAGAAATGAAAGTACCTGATAATTTAATTGGCGTGCGCGAGCTCTAGTAATTGGTCCCGTATATGTAGCAGTAGGGGCTGTGGGTGTAACAATGGTATTGATGTCCTCATCATCCTCCCCTTCTTGAAATGAAGTCGTCCTCGACGGAAACTCATCTTCCTCACCCAAATAAGGCTTCAAATCTGCAATGTTAAAAGTGGGACTAACCCCAAAATCTGCAGGCAGCTCAAGTTTATATGCATTATCATTTATTTTCTGTAACACCTTAAAGGGACCATCAACACGTGGCATTAGCTTTGATTTGCGCAAATCAGGAAATCTATCCTTACGCAAATGTAACCAAACAAGATCTCCAGGTGCAAACACAACATGTTTTCTACCCTTATCTCCAGCAAGTTTATATTTAGCATTCATACGCTCAATGTTTTCCTTAGTAAACTCATGCATTTTTAAAATCAATTCAGCACGTTCTTTAGCATCAAAATTAACCTTCTCCGAAGATGGAAGAGGCAACAAATCAATAGGTGCACGAGGTAGGAAACCATACACAACTTCAAAAGGGCACATCTTAGTAGTAGAATGCAATGAACGATTATAAGCAAATTCAATATGAGGCAAGCATTCCTCCCACATTTTCTTATTATTCTTCAAAACAGCCCTAAGCATAGTAGACAACATTCTATTGAATACTTCTGTTTGTCCATCAGTTTGGGGGTGACAAGTAGTACTAAAAAGCAGTTTAGTCCCCAACTTAGCCCATAAACATCTCCAAAAGTGGCTAAGAAATTTAGTATCACGATCTGAAACAATAGTATTTGGCACACCATGCAAGCGAATAATTTCACGAAAGAACAAATCAGCAACATTAACAGCATCATCGCTTTTATGACATGGTATAAAGTGTGCCATTTTCGAGAATCTATCCACGACAACAAATATGCTATCCCTCCCCTTCTTTGTTCGAGGTAAACCTAAAACAAAGTCCATAGATATATCCTCCCAAGGAACACTAGGTACAGGCAAAGGCATATATAAACCATGAGGATTGAGTCGTGACTTAGCTTTTTGACATGTAGTGCATCGAGCAATAAAACGCTCAACATCCCGTCTCATCTTTGGCCAAAAGAAATGTGTAGCAAGTACGTCCTCCGTCTTCTTCACGCCAAAGTGTCCCATTAATCCTCCTCCATGCGCCTCCTGCAACAACAAAAGACGAACGGAGCTAGCTGGAATGCATAGCTTGTTAGCACAAAACACATATCCATCGTTAACGACGAACTTGTTCCACATTCTTCCTTCTTTACAATTCTGCATTACATCTTTAAAATCAGCATCATGCACATATTGATCTTTGATGGTCTCCAAACCAAATATTTGGAAGTCAAGTTGTGAAAGCATAGTATAGCGGCGAGACAATGCATCAGCAATAACATTTTCTTTTCCCTTCTTGTGTTTAATGACATAAGGAAAAGTCTCAATGAATTCAACCCATTTAGCATGTCTACGATTCAGTTTAGCTTGACTTTTAATATGTTTCAGAGAGTCATGATCAGAATGTATAACAAATTCTTTGGGCCATAAATAATGTTGCCATGTTTCTAAAGTCCGAACAAGAGCATATAATTCTTTATCATAAGTAGAATAATTCAGACTAGGCCCACTCAATTTTTCAGAAAAGTATGCAACAGGGTTGCCATCTTGTAATAACACACCGCCTAATCCAATTCCACTAGCATCACATTCAAGCTCAAAAGTCTTATTAAAATCAGGAAGTTGGAGTAAAGGAGCATGTGTCAACTTATCTTTCAATACCGAGAAGGCTTCTTCCTGTGCGGTACCCCAAAGAAAAGGCACATCTTTCTTTGTAAGCTCATTGAGAGGTGCAGCAATGGTGCTGAAATCTCTCACAGAACGCCTATAGAATCCAGCGAGGCCAAGAAAACACCTCACTTGTGTGACCGTTTTGGGTTGCGGCCAACTCTCAATAGCTTCAATCTTGGCTTTATCAACTTCAATTCCCTATGGAGTAACAACATAGCCAAGAAAAGATACTCGGTCGGTGCAAAAGGTGCACTTACCAAGGTTACCAAACAAACGTGCATCACATAGAGCAATAAAGACAGCACGTAAATGTTCCAAATGTTCTTCCAAAGATCTGCTATAAATCAATATGTCATCAAAGTAAACTACCACAAATCGTCCAATGAAAGCACGTAAAACTTCATTCATTAATCTCATGAAAGTACTAGGTGCATTAGTTAACCCAAAAGGCATGACTAACCACTCATATAATCCAAACTTAGTTTTGAATGCTGTTTTCCATTCATCTCCCAATTTAATACGAATTTGATGGTATCCACTACGCAAATCAACTTTGGAGAATATTGTAGAGCCACTCAATTCATCAAGCATATCATCTAGCCTAGGAATAGGATGACGATAACGAATAGTAATATTATTAATGCCTCTACAATCAACACACATACGTGATGTACCATCCTTTTTCGGCACTAGAATAATAGGAACAGCACAAGGACTAAGGGATTCGCGTATATAACCTTTGTCGAGAAGCTCTTGTACTTGACGCATAATCTCCTTTGTCTCCTCTGGATTGGTACGGTATGGTGCACGGTTTGGCAGTGAAGCACCGGGAATTAAGTCAATCTGATGCTCAATCCCTCGAATAGGCGGTAATCCCTGTGGCACGTCTTGTGGAAAGACCTCAGCGAACTCCTGCAAAATGTTAGTGACAGCAGGAGGCAAAGAGGAAGGCACGTCCTCGAATGAAAATAATTCCTCTTTGCACACAAAAGCATAGCAAACAGATTTGCTGAAATCTAGCTCATCAATATCAGATTTGGTGGCAAATAAACATGCACTTTTCAATTTAATTTCAGAAGCAACACTAGATGGTTTATTATTAGGCTTCACTTGTTGCTCAAATTCTTTTGCCACAATCTGATTTTCACTCTTATTCGTCTCCTGTTTTGCTTTATTAGCTCTATTAATATCATCTTTCAAAATGGAATCAGGAGTCATAGGAAGCAAAGTAATATTTTTATCCTTATGAACAAGAGTATAGTGATTGTTTCTACCATGGTGTACAATTTTTTTATCAAATTGCCATGGTCTACCAAGTAATAAGGAACATGCTTGCATAGGTACCACATCACAATCAACATAATCAGCATATGTAGAGATACTAAAATACACACGAACAGTACGTGTTACCCTAACCTTGCCGCTGTTGTTGAACCATTGGATGTAGTAAGGATGTGGATGTGGTCTTGTGGTGAGAGAAAGCTTCTCCACCATCTCCATGCTAGCCAAGTTGTTGCAGCTCCCTGCGTCTATTATGACACGCACAGAACGTTCCTTCACAACTCCCTTGGTATGGAACAAATTGTGCCTCTGATTTTGCTCAGCTTGTGTGACCTGCACACTCAAAACACGTTGAGCAACTAAACATTCATACCTGTCAGCGTCTTCAGGAGCCATGTATTGCGTCTCATGATCAGAATCATCTCCACCATGTTCTTCACGTGTAATAAGAGCCAATGTCTCCTCATCATAGTCACTAGCGGACTCATATCCACCATCCGCAGTAGCAATCATCACACGCGGAGATTTGCATTCCCTCGCATAATGACCTCCTCCCTTACAACGACGACAAATAATATCACTTGTGTGCCCTGTTGATGCCATGGAAGAAGAAGAACGCTGTGCAGGCCCCGCAGGTGCGCTCTTGGCAGATAATGGTGGTTGTGCCTGTTTTCTTGTATCACGGCTGGAGGTGGCACCGGATGGAGGTGCTGGTGCAGTTGAAGTAGAAGATGCATGTGGTGTCCATGATGAAGATCGGCCTGCAGAAAAGTTAGTTCGCCCCAATGCTTGTCGATCCTGCACTTCACGTTCAGCTTTACAAGCAAGATGGAATAAACGAGTGATATTAGTATACTCCTTATAGTCTAGAATGGTCTGAATCTCTCTATTTAATCCACCCAGAAAACGTGCAAGCATAGCTTCATTCTCCTCAACAATACCACATCTAATCATGCCAGTTTGTAATTCCTGATAATATTCTTCTACAGAATTTTTTCCTTGTCTTAAACGCTGCAATTTTTGAAGCAATTCACGTTGATAATATGGTGGAACCCAACGCGTACACATAGCAGTTTTCAAAGCAGCCCAAGTAGTTGGAATAGGATATAATCTACAATGTTCAGACCACCATACACATGCAAAACTAGTGAAAGCACAAACAGCAGCAGCAACTCGTCTCTCCTCAGGATATTGTAAACATGTAAATCGTTGTTCAGTTTCTAACTCCCAAGTAAGATATATATCAGGAACATATCTACCCTCAAATGGTGGAATATTCAATTTCAGTTTAGGAATATGGACATCATCTCGTACCTGAGGTGGTGGTGGTGCAGGCCTACCATTACGAATATATACCTGAGGTCGACCTGCTGGTGGTGGTGCTGGTGGCTGCTCGTAGATCTGATTTTGATCAACCTCATCCTCATAATCGCCCGCATACTCATCATCCTCCTGGGTACCAGCAACAGCAGTAGCAGGAGCCACAGAAGTATCAACAGCAGCACCAACAGTTTGGCCAAATGCAAGAGGAACACGGCTCGCTCGGCGAAGGTCTATTTCACGACGTGGAGGTAGTCGTTGTTGTTGTTGTTGGAGAGGTGCGTTAGGTGCAGCGGGTGGTGGTGGTGGAAGACGCGCGAGCAATTCATTAAATCTGTTATTGAGCTTTGTTTCGAACGTCTTCTCAAGGCCAGTGATCTTCTCCATGGCCTCTTCAAAATTGTTCAGCACATCTTGCACCTGTTCAGTCATCATTTGCTGAAACTTATCATGAAGCTCCTTGTTTGATAAATTCTCCCAGTCAATCTCGTCGGCTTGTGATCCTGGCATGGTTAGCAGCAATAGAAACACACAAGAATATGATCCTACAGACTACTAAGAAGTGGTGGTGGTGTATCACAAATCCGTCAAGCAAATCTCAAATTCTTACCAGTTCTTACCCAGCAGCAGGCGGTGATCAGCAACCGTTGTAGTCAAAAACTCTCAAAGCTTGGATAGAGCGATTACCAGGGAGAGTCGAACACACGACGTAGATGTATGTGGAGCTGGGAAGGCTTATAGTATGGTAGCAAAAAGGGTCAGCAATAATCAATTCAGAGATGCAAAGTTGAATAAACGCTCAACGACGGTACTGTGCTGGTCCTAGGCTAGACTGTGCTAGAGACGCGAGCCTAGAACACCAACAAAATCACGGCGCGGCACGTAAACAAGGGAAAAGCACACTCTGAATTTTTTTTTCGCTCTTTTTTTTTGCGCTCTTTTTTTTTTGCGTTGCTTTTTTTTTTGCGAAAAATCACTATAATGGCGAGTGTCTCAAAACTCTTCCTAGCTCAAACGGACAGGATGGGCACGAAATTTTTTTCGACCAATTTTTTTTTTTTTGGACTGCCCGGACCCAAAAACTGGAAACGGGTCAAAAAAAACTTCCTATAATGGCACCTGTCTCAAAACACTCAGAAACACCTAAAAATAGGATAGCCAGAATTTTTTTCGAAAAATGCGTTTTCGAAAAATTTTGGGCCTAAACGGAGCGTGCCTACCCGACTCTTTTTTTTTTCTTTTTTTTCCGAAACCTACTCCGGCAAGGAAACACGAATCGGAATCTAGATTGATCCCGAAAATAAACCTAATAAGCAAGGAACTCGGATTGGTGGTGGATATATGGTGGTGGTATATGGCAGCGGTGGTAGTATTTGGATATGGATCGGTGGTGGTATATGGACACGGATTGGTGGTGGTATATGGATACGGATTCGGAGCGGTGGTGGTAGATGGCAGGGGCGATGATGATGGTGCGGCGACGGCGTGACAACTTGTGAACAGAACTCGAAACTCTAAAAGACTAGACGCTAAGACCAGCAACTAAACACGACGATGCAACCGCAAATTCAACAAAGCAAATACAGAAAAGATTATGCAAGGCTCAGATTGGTTCGGATGGGATGAACTAACCCTAATTTTTTTTGGCTTTTTCGTGGACTATAGGTATGAAGAACAGACTCGATCTAAACTACGAAAAACTGTAAAATCTCACCGAGCAACCTGGAAATCTGATACCACTTGATAGAGGCAAAGGTGTCCCGTCTTTCGATGAGATGGTGGATTTCGCTTTGGTGGAAGTCGACTTTGACGATCCGACTACGAACGTGCGAGGACGTCGCGCCTTAGCAATCGCTAAACCAACTCCGAGAGGTTATTGACCACGCCGGAGCACGATCAACCTGACCACGAGGGTCTGTTTCCTGCGAGCAAACGAAGAACAAGCAAGAAACTGAGATTGCAATCTGGATATTGCGAATATAAGATGAAAGCTTTATTGATCAAGGTGGGGTTCTGTGACGCCTTTGTCTGGTCGTTGAACACAAACGAAGTACGCGAAGTTGCAGCTATGGCGAACTTTTAATCTAAACAAAACCCCAAAGTCTAAACGACGCCCTAAGGGCTGTATATATGGAGGAAGAGGGGGGAATTTCGTGGCCCTTGGTGGAGGGGTCCGAAATCAACCCTATCTCTTGTTTCCCCACATATACGGACTCTAAAAATAGCCTATACTTATGTATTTCGAAATTACATGGGCCTGGCCCAATAATAAGGTGACGCAGCACCTAAAATAGCCTCGGGACGAAATTTATGAAGTGGCATCTTGTATATTTCGTCCAAGGCTTCATGCACCCATTATGGTGGCTTCAAAGTCCTGAAATCATCACTTGTAACTCCGTTCTTGTTTCCCTTGCGCATGCCATCATCTCCATGCTTGTTCTTGCTCCAATGTTCATCCTTCTCCAAGCTAGGCCCTTCATTTGTAAGCAAAACAAATGTATCCAATTTAGGCAGCATCATATTCTCATGAACATTAGAATCATTACCAAGAAACGAAAGTACCTGGTAATTTAGTTGGCGTGCACGAGCTCTAGTAATTGGTCCAGTATGTATAGCAGCAGGGGCTGTGGGTGTAACAATTGTATTGATGTCCTCATCAAAAATGCACACGAACAGTACGTGTTACCTTAACCTTGCCACTGTTGTTGAACCATTGGATGTAGTAAGGATGTGGATGTGGTCTTGTGGTGAGAGAAAGCTTCTCCACCATCTCCATGCTAGCCAAGTTGTTGCAGCTCCCTCCGTCTATTATGACGCGCACAGAACGTTCCTTCACAACTCCCTTGGTATGGAACAAATTGTGCCTCTGATTTTGCTCAGCTTGTGTGACCTGCACACTCAAAACACGTTGAGAAACTAAACATTCATACCTGTCAGCGTCTTCAGGAGCCATGTATTGCGTCTCATGATCAGAATCATCTCCACCATGTTCTTCACGTGTAATAAGAGCCAATGTCTCCTCATCATAGTCACTAGCGGACTCATATCCACCATCCGCAGTAGCAATCATCACACGCGGAGATTTGCATTCCCTCGCATAATGACCTCCTCCCTTACAACGACGACAAATAATATCACTTGTGTGCCCTGTTGATGCCATGGAAGAAGAAGAACGCTGTGCAGGCCCCGCAGGTGCGCTCTTGGCAGATAATGGTGGTTGTGCCTGTTTTCTTGTATCACGGCTGGAGGTGGCACCGGATGGAGGTGCTGGTGCAGTTGAAGTAGAAGATGCACATGGTGTCCATGATGAAGATCGGCCTGCAGAAAAGTTAGTTCGCCCCAATGCTTGTCGATCCTGCACTGCACGTTCAGCTTTACAAGCAAGATGGAATAAACGAGTGATATTAGTATACTCCTTATAGTCTAGAATGGTCTGAATCTCTCTATTTAATCCACCCAGAAAACGTGCAAGCATAGCTTCATTCTCCTCAACAATACCACATCTAATCATGCCAGTTTGTAATTCCTGATAATATTCTTCTACAGAATTTTTTCCTTGTCTTAAACGCTGCAATTTTTGAAGCAATTCACGTTGATAATATGGTGGAACCCAACGCGTACGCATAGCAGTTTTCAAAGCAGCCCAAGTAGTTGGAATAGGATATAATCTACAATGTTCAGACCACCATACACATGCAAAACTAGTGAAAGCACAAACAGCAGCAGCAACTCGTCTCTCCTCAGGATATTGTAAACATGTAAATCGTTGTTCAGTTTCTAACTCCCAAGTAAGATATATATCGGGAACATATCTACCCTCAAATGGTGGAATATTCAATTTCAGTTTAGGAATATGGACATCATCTCGTACGTGAGGTGGTGGTGGTGCAGGCCTACCATTACGAATATATACCTGAGGTCGACCTGCTGGTGGTGGTGCTGGTGGCTGCTCGTAGATCTGATTTTGATCAACCTCATCCTCATAATCGCCCGCATACTCATCATCCTCCTGGGTACCAGCAACAGCAGTAGCAGGAGCCACAGAAGTATCAACAGCAGCACCAACAGTTTGGCCAAACGCAAGAGGAACACGGCTCGCTCGGCGAAGGTCTATTTCGCGACGTGGAGGTAGTCGTTGTTGTTGTTGTTGGAGAGGTGCGTTAGGTGCAGCGGGTGGTGGTGGTGGAAGACGCGCGAGCAATTCATTAAATCTGTTATCGAGCTTTGTTTCGAACGTCTTCTCAAGGCCAGTGATCTTCTCCATGGCCTCTTCAAAATTGTTCAGTACATCTTGCACCTGTTCAGTCATCATTTGCTGAAACTTATCATGAAGCTCCTTGTTCGATAAATTCTCCCAGTCAATCTCGTCGGCTTGTGATCCTGGCATGGTTAGCAGCAATAGAAACACACAAGAATATGATCCTACAGACTACGAACAAGTGGTAGTGGTGGGTGTCACAAATCCGTCAAGCAAAACTCAAATTCTTACCAGTTCTTACCCAGCAGCAGGCGGTGATCGGCAACCGTTGTAGTCAAAAACTCTCAAAGCTTGGATAGAGCGATTACCAGGGAGAGTCAAACACACGACGTAGATGTATGT
This sequence comes from Triticum aestivum, assembly GCF_018294505.1. Lineage (NCBI taxonomy): Eukaryota > Viridiplantae > Streptophyta > Magnoliopsida > Poales > Poaceae > Triticum > Triticum aestivum. Next base: position 47,493 of record NW_025225096.1, on the reverse strand, counting down.
GGAGCTGGGAAGGCTTATAGTATGGTAGCAAAAAGGGTCAGCAATAATCAATTCAGAGATGCAAAGTTGAATAAACGCTCAACGACGGTACTGTGCTGGTCCTAGGCTAGACTGTGCTAGAGACGCGAGCCTAGAACACCAACAAAATCACGGCGCGGCACGTAAACAAGGGAAAAGCACACTCTGAATTTTTTTTTGCGCTCTTTTTTTTTGCGCTGCTTTTTTTTTGCGAAAAATCACTATAATGGCGAGTGTCTCAAAACTCTTCCTAGCTCAAACGGACAGGATGGGCACGAAATTTTTTCGACCAATTTTTTTTTTCGACTGCCCGGACCCAAAAACTGGAAACGGGTCAAAAAAAACTTCCTATAATGGCACCTGTCTCAAAACACTCAGAAACACCTAAAAATAGGATAGCCAGAAATTTTTTCGAAAAATGCGTTTTCGAAAAATTTTGGGCCTAAACGGAGCGTGGCTACCCGACTTTTTTTTTTCCCGAAACCTACTCCGGCAAGGAAACACGAATCGGAATCTAGATGGATCTCGAAAACAAACCTAATATGCAAGGAACTCGGATTGGTGGTGGATATATGGTGGTGGTATATGGCAGCGGTGGTGGTAGCGGTGGTAGTATATGGATATGGATCGGTGGTGGTATATGGACACGGACTGGTGGTGGTATATGGATACGGATTTGGAGCGGTGGCGGATAAGCGGTGGTGGTAGATGGCAGGGGCGATGATGATGGTGCGGCGGCGGCGTGACAACTTATGACCAGAACTCGAAACTCTAAAAGACTAGACTCTAAGACCAGCAACTAGACACGACGATGCAACCGCAAATTCAACAAAGCAAAACCCTAAAAAGATTATGCAAAGGCTCAGATTGGTTCGGATATGATGAACTAACCCTAATTTTTTTGTGGCTTTTTCGTGGACTGTAGGTATGAAGAACAGACTCGATCTAAACTACGAAAAACTGTAAAATCTCACCGAGCAACCTGGAAATCTGATACCACTTGATAGAGACGAGGGTCCCGATCTTTCGATGAGATGATAACTATCGATTTGGTGGAGACGACTTTCACGATCCGACTACAAATGTGCACGACGTTGCGCCTTAGCAATCGCTAAACCGATCTCCTGAGGTTACTGACGATGCTGGAAGCACGGTCAGCCTGACCACGAAGGTCTATTCCTGCAAGCAATCGAAGAACGAGCAAGAATATGATAAAGCAATCTGAATATTGCAAATATATATGAAGTATTGATAATGGTGGGGATCCGGAAGCGGTCTTGGTCTGGTCGTTGGACACAAACGAAGTACACGAAGTTGCAATGGCTAACTTTTAACTAAACAAATCCCGAAGTCTAAACGATGCCCTAAGGGCTGTATATATGGAGGAAGAGGGGGGAATTTCGTGGCCCTTGGTGCAGGGGTCCGAAATCAACCCTATCTCTTGTTTCCCCACACATACGGACTCTAAAAATAGCCTATACTTATGTATTTCGAAATTACATGGGCCTGGCCCAATAATAAGGTGTCGCAGCACCTAAAATAGCCTCGGGACGAAATTTATGAAGTGGCATCTTGTATATTTCGTCCAAGGCTTCATGCACCCATTATGGTGGCTTCAAAGTCCTGAAATCATCACTTGTAACTCCGTTCTTGTTTCCCTTGCGCATGCCATCATCTCCATGCTTGTTCTTGCTCCAATGTTCATCCTTCTCCAAGCTAGGCCCTTCATTTGTAAGCAAAACAAATGTATCCAATTTAGGTAGCATCATATTCTCATGAACATTAGAATCATTACCAAGAAACGAAAGTACCTGGTAATTTAGTTGGCGTGCACGAGCTCTAGTAATTGGTCCAGTATGTATAGCAGCAGGGGCTGTGGGTGTAACAATTGTATTGATGTCCTCATCAGAAACGAAAGTACCTGATAATTTAATTGGCGTGCGCGAGCTCTAGTAATTGGTCCCGTATATGTAGCAGTAGGGGCTGTGGGTGTAACAATGGTATTGATGTCCTCATCATACCCAGCAGCAGGCGGTGATCGGCAACCGTTGTAGTCAAAAACTCTCAAAGCTTGGATAGAGCGATTACCAGAGAGAGTCAAACGCACGACGTAGATGTATGTAGAGCTCGGAAGGCTTATAATATGGTAGCAAAAAGGGTCAGCAATAATCAATTCAGAGATGCAAAGTTGAATAAACGCTCAACGACGGTACTGTGCTGGTCCTAGGCTAGACTGTGCTAGAGACGCGAGCCTAGAACACCAACAAAATCACGGCGCTGCACGTTAGCAAGGAAAAAGCACACTGTGGAATTTTTTTCGCTCTTTGTTTTTGCGCTGCTTTTTTTTTGCGAAAAATCACTATAATGGCGAGTGTCTCAAAACTCTTCCTAGGTCAAACTGACAGGATGGGCACGAAATTTTTTCGACCAAATTTTTTTTTTTCGTTTTTTCGACTGCCCGGACCCAAAAACTGGAAACGGGTCAAAAAAACTTCCTATAATGGCACCTGTCTCAAAACACTCAGAAACACTTAAAAATAGGATAGCCAGATTTTTTTTCGAAAAATGCGTTTTTGAAAAAATTTGGGCCTAAACGGAGGGTGGTTTCCGGACTCTTTTTTTTCGGAACCTACTCCGGCAAGGAAACACGAATCGGAATCTAGATGGATCTCGAAAACAAACCTAATATGACAAGAACTCGGATTGGTGGTGGATATATGGTAGTAGATGGCAGCGGTGGTGGTATATGACAGTGGTGGTGGTATATGGATACAGATTCGAAGCGGTGGCGGATAAGCGGCGGTGGTAGATGGCAGGGGCGATGATGATGGTGCGGCGGCGGCGTGACAACTTATGACCAGAACTCGAAACTCTAAAAGACTAGACTCTAAGACCAGCAACTAGACACGACGATGCAACCGCAAATTCAACAAAGCAAAACCCTAAAAAGATTATGCAAAGGCTCAGATTGGTTCGGATATGATGAACTAACCCTAATTTTTTTGTGGCTTTTTCGTGGACTGTAGGTATGAAGAACAGACTCGATCTAAACTACGAAAAACTGTAAAATCTCACCGAGCAACCTGGAAATCTGATACCACTTGATAGAGGCAAAGGTGTCCCGTCTTTCGATTAGATGATGGATATCGCTTTGGTGGTAGTCGACTTTGACAATCCGACTACGAACGTGCGAGGACGTCACGCCTTAGCAATCGTTAAACCAACTCCGAGAGGTTATTGACCATGCCGGAGCACGATCAACCTGACCACGATGGTTTGTTTCCTGCGAGCAACCGAAGAACAAGCAAGAAACTGAGATTGCAATCTGGATATTGCGAATATAAGATGAAAGCTTTATTGATCAAGGTGGGGTTCTGTGACGCCTTTGTCTGGTCGTTGAACACAAACGAAGTACGCGAAGTTGCAGCTATGGCGAACTTTTAATCTAAACAAAACCCACAGTCTAAACGATGCCCTAAGGGCTGTATATATGGAGGAAGAGGGGGGGAATTTCGTGGCCCTTGGTGGAGGGGTCCGAAATCAACCCTATCTCTTGTTTCCCCACACATACCTACTCTAAAAATAGCCTATACTTATGTATTTCGAAATTACATGGGCTTGGCCCAATAATAAGGTGACGCAGCACCTAAAATAGCCTCGGGACGAAATTTATGAAGTGGCATCTTGTATATTTCGTCCAAGGCTTCATGCACCCATTATGGTGGCTTCAAAGTCCTGAAATCATCACTTGTAGCTCTGTTCTTGTTCCCCTTGCGCATGCCATCATCTCCATGCTTGTTTTTGCTCCAATGTTCATCCTTCTCCAAGCTAGGCCCTTCATTTGTAAGCAAAACAAATGTATCCAATTTAGGCAGCATCATATTCTCATGAACATTAGAATCATTACCAAGAAACGAAAGTACCTGGTAATTTAATTGGCGTGCACGAGCTCTAGTAATTGGTCCAATATGTATAGCAGCAGGGGCTGTGGGTGTAACAATGGTATTGATGTCCTCATCATC